>NC_092051.1:11776530-12081249 GCF_003086295.3 Arachis hypogaea
TAGCGCGTATATTATGCCTACAATTTTCTTGGTCGCGGTAGCTATTCAAAGTTTCAAATCATGTTCACACGGCATCGTCCAAACCTGATCAAGGAACGAAAGACTATTCAAAGTATGTGAATAATATTTTGAGGACAATATTAGAGAGAAAAAAAAAATTTGTCTTATATAATATTTATTAATTTTAGTAATCTATTATATATTTCTAACTTTAGAGTTAAGATGTATTATACGTTATTTTTTTATTATAATTAAAATCAAATTTTTTTTCTAAAATTAAGGAATTCTCCTTTCTTTCTTATTAATTTTACACTAAAATGTGTCATATGTCACTCTTTCATTGTAATTGAAATTAAATTTTTTTCTCCAAAATTAAAGAATTCTTTCCTCCTCCTTACTAATTTTACAACCAAAATGTGTCACATGTCACTCCATCATTGCAATTGAAATCAAATCTTTTCCTCCAAAATTAAAGAGTTCTTCCCTCCTTCCTCTTTTTTCTTCCTTTCTCTATTTCTCTCATTCCTTCCACCACTCTATCTTATTTTATATATCTTTATTAATATCAATGATTAATTACTAATTTAACAATCAAATGTGCAACATGACATTTTATAATTGCATTAAAATTGAAATTGAAATATACCTATATTATGTATCATATATTACTATCTCATTTAATAATCAAATGTATCACACGATACTCTCTTATTAAAATTGAGAGAAAATATTTTTTTTCAAAATTAATAAACCTCCTTCCTAAATTCTCTCATCTACCTCTCTCCATTTTTCTATTTCTCTCTACTATTTTTACTCTTGTTACGGTCCGGCCCAAAGTAGACACGGGCCGACCCGACCCGAAAACCACCCGGCCCCAACGGCCGGGTAGAAAGCACCCAGCTGTCAACCCGGACACGCGTCCCAGACAGCTGTGATAGGAAGCTTCTACAATAGTGGGCTCTGCCCTTAAGGGGCCCACTCCTAACACGGTATATATGGGGAGGGTCCTACCCCTCCCCCAAGGTACGTCACACATACCACCTACTCACTTTTCACCTACACACTAACTGACTAGAGCGTCGGAGTGTCTTTGCAGGTGACACCCCCCTCTCTTCACAGCGAGTCCTTGGCTTCCCGGCTGGTCCTCCTCCAGCACAACCACATTGAACAAGGCACTCCCCACCATCTTGAATCACTATCCGAACAGTCCGATATCCGATTTATCGAACATTGGCGCTGTCTGTGGGGATTGCCTGAATGGACGTCGTGCAAGTTTCCGGAGACCATGGCCGCAACAACTCTACATATAATTTATATTTTATATTAGTAATTTGACAAATCAAAATATGTCATCTGATATTTTTTTACAATTAAAATAATTTTTTTTCAAAAATTAACAAACTCTCACTCTCACTCTTCATCTTTATCTTTCTCTCTCTTTTCTGTCATTCTCTATTTTTCTATCTTTTTCTTCTGAAGAAAACGAAATTAACAAAATAATATAATTTAAATAAAAATATTATTATTATTATTATTATTGTTATTATATACATAGTTTTTAGTTTTTTCTTTAGTTTTAAATTTTCACCGCTTATCTTTTTAATCTATATTTTCATTTCTCTTCTTTCAAATATTTATTACATATAATTTGAAGAGAATACTAATGTTATAATTAAAAGTTAGAATCAAAATTCAATTATTTAAAAAAATTAATTTTGAGTTAATTTTATAACTATCAGTATAATTTTTTTATGCTAATATCTAATTATATTTTTATATACATAGAGAGAAAAAATATTATTTTGAAATAACAAGTATAAAAATTAATTATTTCTGTTTTACAACAGACTTAACAGTTTATACCTAATTAAATGTAAAAGTATACACGTTAAATTATTTTAAATTTTAGATAACGAATGTTAAAATTAATTATTAATAAAAAATTAGGCTTTTCATATAAAAATAATAACTAAAAATTTTATTATTTAATTTTTTTATCTACAGATACTTTGGTCTTCTTAGCCAAAGACTTTTATCAACCTACAACTTTTTTTTTATAAAAATAGTTTGATTTTATAAATCTTCTATGCCATGCATAATCTATACTATCAGAATAAAATAGACCGTAATTTTAAAAAATTTATATTCCCATAATATTATTACGGGTAAAAATACTAGTAATTAATAAATATTAAAATTAATAAGTTCAAATTGTTTTTTATTATTTTTTTATTTTTAAATATTTTTGTATTTTAAATTTAGAAAGGCTACTTAGTTATAAGAAATTAATTTCTACTTGCCATTCATTAAATTAATTTTAAATATTATTAAATAAACATATATACAATGTAAGATAAATAAAAAACCATTAATTAACAATCATATAAAAATAAAATTTGATATTTATAAAAGAATTCTATAAAAAATTTATTATTTTACTTTAATAGGTTTAATTATTCATGTGATGATTATGTTATTATTAAAATATATAAAATAATAAATATAAATTATATATAAATACATAATGAGTAACTGAATTTTTTAGTATATTTTTTCCCAATTATACAGCACAAAGAATTATTAGAGGAGTATAACAAAGAAGAAAGTCGTTATGGTTATAATTGATAAAGGCATGCAATATTATAGTAGTGACCACAATAAAACAGATTCATTCTTCTTGTATACCATTTGGGCTCTTTGGTTCACAGTTCCAGCTGGTCCATGCAACCTTTGTGACTTGAGCAAAAGTTGAGCCAGCTGGCATAGGAAGTAGTTAAGTTAGTATTCTGTTGGCAGCATCAGCTGTGACGTGGGAAGAAGTCAGTTAGGATAGTTTAATAGTTAACAAGACTGAAGAGGGAAAGTTTACTATGAGAAGTTAGTTAGGAAGTTATCTAGTCAGTTAGTTAGAACTTAGAAGAATCAGTTTACAGTTATAGTAGCTTGTAGCTATAGCCAGCTTCCACATGAAGTAGTTAGTTAGAAACGGTTAGAATGAGCACCACGCTTTAGTGCTTTACCACGAAACTCTGCAAGCAGAACAGAGTTTCTTCAAACAGAGTAATAGGAAGAAGAATCCTTGTCCATTGCTTAAGTTTTTGAATGAATATGTTGCATGCAAAGAATTAGAATCTTATCATTTTTCGTTAAGAACGACTAAGAACTAGAAAGCTTATCTCTAGATTAAAAGAATCCAATGATAATCAGATTTATTTCTACTTATAAAAAGGGCAAGTGGTGCATGGGATATATAGGGGACCAATTACGGAGCCTGAAATGGTCATAAAAACCATTGGTCCATAATAAGAAAGTAGATGCCGAATTTCATGTGCATTGTATGTGGGCCCATGGTAAGGGATCACAATTATATAATGCAGGATCTGGTCCTGTCGCATGCCCTGATTCCCCCACCACGATCGATAAGGGAGGGAACCATCCGAATTGGTTCTGCCTTTAACTCTTTTACCATAATCACATGCACAAAACACGTTATTATGTTTACGGTCATCACGGCTACTACTGGGAGTTACACTTTTATCTTTCTAAAATTCCTGTTCCTTTTTTTCAGTTAGAGCCTTTTTTTTATAATCGTTATCTTCAGGAGTTATAACAAACCCAATAATAAGCGATGATGAACCACATACAAACAGACCCGTCTGACATAATAATCTTAGGATTAGTGTTCGATGTTCTAGGAAGAGTTCTTCTGTCTGATGTATACGGAGCTCAACTACTCATAGCTGACGTATATAGAGTTGGGAGTTACAATAATACCAAATCACGTGTTTTGGAAGCGACTACTATATATAGTTTTTGTCCTTCTCATTTTTGGAATCTAATTAGTTGCACACTTAAAATATGTAGTATTTCTTGGATCCTCCACTACATAGAGTAACACGTTTTTTATTTGGAGAAATCAAATGCAGATATACGAGTAAAACCCCCTCTTGATCCCTATTCATTTGTTTAAATGATTGTGAAGGTTGTGATAGGCTTAGAAAAGGGGGTTGAATCTATGCCTTCCTTTAGGTTGCTGTTATTACCCTTTTAAAATAACTTTACAATTCTGATTCTGTTCGAACTTAGCAGCGGAAATTTATGAGACAATTTATTTTTGTCTCATGAATATCAGAAAACAGAACACAGCAGAGAAGAGAAAAGCTAACACCAGCAAGTATCCTGGTTCGGTTGCCTTGTGCTATGCAACCTACATCCAGTCTCCTCTACAACTATGGAAGAATTTCACTATAGTTAACAGCATTACATACACCAATAACACAGGATTGACCCAATCCTTTCACACTCAAGTTCTAACCTAACTTGACATTGGTTATGCTAATACCTAACTATACCTCTTAGTGCTAACCCAACTAAGAAAGGGATACCTTACGGGTACAAGATACAAGACACAATCATATCTAAAGAAATCAGAAAACAACTCTAGGCTTTTCTCTCAAGTGTATCTCTCAGCCTTTTTCCACTCATGGCTTTTTCTCAAGCTTTCTCACAATGCCTTTTCTCTCAAGAAATTACAGAAAGATAAGCTTAGAAAAGTACATTACAATCAGTAAAACATGAAGGAGATTGACTTCATCAACAGCCTCTTTACTATGTGAAAAACCAGCTTTGCAAACCACTGATTTAGTTCTTCAGTGTTGGCCGAATGCTTCTTTGATAGAAAGCATTATCCAAGTAGAGGAACTTCACAGGGAATACTTCACAGAACACAACTCTGAAACTCTGGTTTTCTCTCCTTGCCTCTGAATGAACAGCAAGCTTCTTTTTTATCTCCTTGCATGTTCCTTGGTTCTTCTTCCAAGGTCAACAACACCTTGAGCCTTGAGCTTCACCAACCCACTGGCTCACTTTTTCTTCTTAAACATCAAAGTAGGACCTTTGCTTCTGACTTCTCCAACTTGACCGAAAGCCATGAAGGAGTGACCGAAATTGTTTTCCAATGGTCAACTAAATCTGAACCATTGATATGCAACTTGGTCCCCAAGAATCTCTTGTGACCGTGGATTTGTAGCAGTGAGGAACAGAGATCAACTTTTCCCTTGAATGCCATTTTCGGATAGAGCAGAGAGTTGGGAAGAAGGGATGAAGATCTGATGCATGCAAGATGAGATGGATTACCTTTCTTAAGCTTGATTTGGTTTGGAATTTCTATTTTAGCTTCTGTGCTTCAAGCTTCAACTCTCTCTCTCTCTTGCTTCTTTGGTTACTAGCTTAGTGAAATGATTTGACTTGATTAGAGAGGAGAGGAACGTTGCTTACTTTGGAGGAGTGAAGAATTCAATCTTACAAGAGAAGCTTTGTGGGATGGATACCGGCTTAGATCCGGTTTTTATTAAGCAACCCGTTTGGCCTATTGGATCCTTTGGCTTTGTTTCTTTTTGGGTTGTGCTTGTTTATTTACCCATCAGCCTTGCTATATTATTTTCATACCATTTGGGCTGCTTAACTTGAATTATGGCCTGCAACATAACATAAATAATTAGCAATGTATACTTATTAATTAAACAACTTTAATTATTTATTTTGCCAAAAATAATGTTTGTCATCACTAATTAATTTAGTTAATTTCTTAACTCAACAATCTCCCCCTTGATGACAAACATAATTTAAGCAATAATCAAAAAAGGAAATAAATTGAGTAAGGTATAGAAACTCCCTTTGATTTTTGTCATTTGCTCTTATGTTGCTCCCCCTTTCTTTTTCAAGATTAGCTCCCCCTGAATTTGTGCTTTCCTTTTTGTTTCTAATTTTCTTTGATCTTAAAGAGAGCACAATGAAGAACTAAATACATTTATCTTGGCTAAGGGATATCAGATAAGCAACATCACATAATCAGCCCAACATCAAGCTAATACCATCAGCAAACAAATTCAGCATGTGAGAACAAGTATTAATGCAGCAAAGAGTATTCAACATGAATATTCAACATGCAAACATATGCAAACATATCCTATCCTATTGCTATTACTCCCCATTTTGTCATCAAGGGCGGATAATAAAAAAGATCAACAAAAAGAAAGTCTTGTACCCTGCAGAAAAGAGTTAGAGCACAGATCAAAGTACTAACTAAACTGTCAAAAGTGCAGCAATATTAAGAGTTATTACAGTCATCTAAAATGAAACAGTTTAAAAGTAGCGAAAGAAACAGAATTCATGAGACAAAAAGAGAGCAGCAGTAGTTTTTATGAGACAAATCCTAGGCATCAGAATCATTCCCCTCCGAAGCAGCTTCCTCTTCAACATCCGTGGCAATGTCTTCATCATTTTGAAGGTTGTCAATGAAGGTCATCAGTACAGCCACCCTATCCCTTGATTTCTTCAGGAAGTTCTCATGCTTGCTAGCCAGCTTCCTTTTCTCTTTGCTCAATTCAATCAAGTGATTCGATTGGGCGACAAACTCTTGAGCAACATCCCTGACCACATTCAGCAGAGTGAATTTCTTCCCAGTGGAGATGGAAGTACCCTCAGTGGAAGGAGCAGTAGAATCCTCAGGGACAAAGTCCTCATCTTCATCATCTAGGACGACTCTTTCAGATCTAGTGGGTCCTTTGTTCTGTTTCACTGAACTACCCCCTTTTAGGTATGAATGTCTATTTTCATATTTCTCATTGGTCAAGTCAACACCAAAATGCTCAAATATGCAAGTTAGAAACATGCCATAAGGGAGTGCTTTGTCCTTTTCACTCCTAACAGAGTCAAACATATATCTAACCATCAAGTATGCAAATGAGATTTCAGTTTTGGTGAGAAGGGCATATAAAACAAGAGTATTAGTGTACGAAACCCTTTGATATGAGCCGCTTTGAGGCAGAATAATATGATTGACCATTCGGTGTAATTGAGCACGCTCATATCCTAGGGCTTTGTGAGTGGGTGTAATACCATCAATTAGAGAAACATGTTCACAGATGTGAGCCAGTGCATCATGATAAGAAATTCCAACACCTTCATCCCACTTAACCGAAGTGTAGGCACAAGGCCCAACATCAGTATACTTCAAGGCATCACTGATAGTTTCATTATTTAGAAATATGTCTCGGCCCTTAACATACGAATGCACACTTCCTTCATGGTAAGTCATGTTTGCATAAAATTCTTTGACCAACTAAGGATATACAGGTTTTTTTATTTTGAAAAGGTGATTCCAGTCTAAAAATTCCAAATTTTCAACAAAAGAAAAACCTTTCTTTTTCAAATCAGGTAAATCAGCCAGAAAAGATGGACATAGAGTACGATACTGAATAACTCCCTCATAGAAATCGTGGTTCATGGCAGATTTGAAACGATGGGGGTTAAAGTCTGAGTGAGATGTCATATAGTGTGATTTGTGAGCAAAAGGATCAATGTCTGGTTCTCTAACAGATGTGAGAGGAACTCGAGTTTTACCTCTTTGCGAACGTGATGGAACAGACCTAGACTTTGGTTGTGTGGACTCAGGAGGAGGTTCTGGTGCCGCAGGTCGCTTCCCTTTGGATGAACTCGGTTTCGATGACCCTGGCTTTGATGGTGTGACTTTCGGTGGTGGCGTCGGCTTGGCAGAGGCAGGGAACCTTAGAGTGTTCTTGGTCCGAGCCATGGGGTCACAGCGAGGAGGAGAGGTAGGAGGAGAAGGAGATGGAGTGAAGGTTTTGTCTTGTGAGCGAGTGGAAGGTTTGGATGGAAGTTTATACAGCTTTTCACGAGGAGGTTTGTGAGCAATGGTTTTCTTCCTCATTTGGTGGTTTTGATTTAAGAAGAAAGAGAGTGATATGGGTAGTGGTGAGAACCGAAGGGATAGAGGAGGAGTTATGGAGGGAAGAGAGGGAGTGTTGGTAACCGTACCCAAAAGCAAATTTCCAAAACCATGCAACTGCATCACCATTTGAAAAGACTTGAAAAGACATGACCTCATAAAAGAAAATATTTTATTTGATTTTTAAATTAAAACAGGAAATTAATTTTAAATTTTGAAAGGCAATCAGAATTAAATTGAAACCCCTTTTGGACCAAAGTCAAAAATTAAGTTAGCCAAAAAGAAACTTTTCGGGCCACAAAACAAAAAAAATTGAAGAAAACTTAAACACACAATTAAAAATAAGCAAGCAAGAATGTAACATTCATATTGGGCCCAGATGTGGTTTGAACTAATGAAACACATAGGACTGCCCAGATCTGAATTGAGGTTGGCCCATATTGATTTACTATCAATAAGCCCAGAACACACTGACTTGAAGGAAACATTCATCATCTGCCCAGAATTGTCTCATACCTGTTCATGAGACAAAAAGCTCCAGCAAGTACATCAGCAATTTTAACATAAAGAATCATAACTCAGAATTCCTAGACAAGTTCTAAGCATGCAGAATCTATCCTCAGCTAATGGTTTTGTAAAAATATCTGCTAATTGCTCCTCTGATTTAACAAATTGAATGCAAATATCCCCCTTTTGGACATGTTCTTTTATTGAGTGAAATTTCACTTCAATATGCTTAGTCCTAGAGTGCAAAACTGGATTTTTAGAAATATTAATGGCACTCATATTATCACACATTAAGGGAATATTTTCAGCATTTAATTTGTAATCAGCAAGCTGTGTTTTTAACCATAAAAGCTGAGAACAACAAGAAGAAGCAGCTATATACTCAGCCTCTGCAGTGGATAAGGCCACTGTTGGTTGCTTCTTACTTGACCAAACATTTAAGGACTTTCCAAGGAAGCAGCATAAACCAGAAGTGCTCCTTCTATCAACTCTATCACCAGCAAAATCTGCATCACAATAACCAACTGCAGAAAAATTATCAATCTTAGGATACCAAAGACCAAAATTGGATGTGCCATGAACATATCTAATGATCCTTTTAACTGCAGAAAGATGCGACTCTTTAGGTTTGGATTGGAACCTAGAACACAATCCAACATTTTGCATAATATCGGGTCTAGAGGAAGTTAAGTACATAAGAGAACCAATCATTCTTCTATACCTAGTCTCATCAACATCTTTCTCAGTTTCTCCCTTATCTAATTTTGAATTAGGGTGCATGGGAGTTCCCATGGGTTTGGCATTTTCAAGACCAAATTTCTTAACTAATTCCGTGGCATACTTTTCTTGATGAATGAAGATACCATTTTTAGTTTGTTTAATTTGCAGCCCAAGAAAAAAATTAAGTTCACCCATCATACTCATGTCAAATTCACTTGTCATGAGTTTTCCAAATTCTGAACAAAGGGATTCATTGGCTGATCCAAAAATAATGTCATCAACATATATTTGGACTAGAATAAAAGAATCATTAGAATTCTTGATAAATAGAGTTGTGTCGGTGGTGCCTCTTTGAAAACCATTTTTCAAAAGAAAAGAGCTAAGTCTCTCATACCAAGCTCTAGGAGCTTGTCTTAAACCATAGAGAGCTTTAGACAATTTAAAAACATGATTAGAATGCTCTTTATTTTCAAAACCAGGAGGCTGCTCCACATATACTTCTCTATCTATCACACCATTCAAAAATGCATATTTCACATCCATTTGGTATAATTTAAAACCACAAAATGCAGCATAGGTGATGAGCGGATATTTTATACGCTTTTTGGGGATAATTTCATATAGTTTAGAGTATGTTTTAGTTAGTTTTTAGTCTATTTCTAGTAGTTTTTAGGAAAAATTCATATTTCTGGACTTCACTATGAGTTGTGTGTTTTTTTGTAATTTCAGGTATTTTTCTGGCTGAAATTGAAGGAGTTGAGCAAAAATCTGATTCAGGCTGAAAAAGGACTGCTAATGCTGTTGGATTCTGACCTCCTTGCACTCAAATTGGATTTTCTGGAGCTACAGAACTCGAAATGACATGCTTCCAATTGCATTGGAAAGTAGACATCCAGGGCTTTCCAGCAATATATAATAGTCCATACTTTGCATAAGGATAGACGACGTAAACTGGCGTTCAACGCCAGTTCTCTGCCCAATTCTGGCGTCCAGCGCCAGAAAAGGATCAAAAACTGGAGTTGAACGCCCAAACTGGCATAAAAACTGGCGTTCAACTCCACAAATGGCCTCTGCACGTGACTCACTCAAATCTCAGCCCCAGCACACACCAAGTGGGCCCCAGAAGTGGACCTCTGCATCATCCATCATAGTCCACTCATATTTTGTAACCCTAGGCTACTAGTTTAGTATTTAAACAACTTTTAGAGACTTATTTTGTATCTCATGACATTTTAGATCTAAACTTTGTATTCTCTGACGGCATGAGTCTCTAAACCCCATTGTTGGGGGTGAGGAGCTCTGCTGTGTCTCGATGAATTAATGCAAGTATTTCTGTTTTCCATTCAAACACGCTTGTTCTTATCTAAGATATTCATTCGCGCTTAACTGTGATGAAGGTGATGATCCGTGACATTCATCATCTTCCTCAAACCATGAACGTGTGCCTGACAACCACCTCCGTTCTATATCCGATTGAATGAGTATCTCTTAGATTCCTTAATCAGAATCTCCGTGGTATAAGCTAGAACTGATGGCGGCATTCATGAGAATCCGGAAAGTCTAAACCTTGTCTGTAGTATTCCAAGTAGGATTCAAGGATTGAATGACTGTGACGAGCTTCAAACTCCTGAAGGCTGGGCATTAGTGACAGACGCAAAAGGATAGTAAATCCTATTTCAACCGGATCGAGAACCAACCGGTGATTAGCCGTGCTGTGACAGAGCGCGTGAGCATAATTTTCACTGGAAGGATGGAAGGTAGCCATTGACAACGGTGATCCACCAACACACAACTTGCCATAGGAGGACGTGCGTGCGTGAATCAGAAGACAGAGGAAAGCAGAGATTCAGAGGACAAAGCATCTCCAAAACTCCAACATATTCTCCATTACTGCACAACAAGTAACCTTTAATTTATGCTCTATTGTTTATTCGCAATTCAACTGATAAACATAATTGACTTCCTGACTAAGATTTACAAGATAACCATAGATTGCTTCAAACCAACAATCCCCGTGGGATTCGACCCTTACTCACGTAAGGTATTACTTGGACGACCCAGTGCACTTGCTGGTCAGTGGTACGAGTTGTGAAAAGTGTGATTCGCAATTTGTGCTACCAAGTTTTTGGCGCCGTTGCCGGGGATTGTTCGTGTTTGAACAACTGACGGATTATTTTGTTGCTTAGATTAGGAAAAATCTTTCTTTTTTTTGGTTTAGAGTCTTTTATTATTTACCCCTTGTTAAAATACTTTAAATTTATAGCTCAGTTATTTAGAACGTGGTGTTTATGTTCATGATAATTGGCTATCATATTTTTAAAAAAAACCTTTTTCAAAAATAATCTTTCTTAAAAATTTTGGTTTTTGAAGGTCCCATAACTCATTTGGCTACAACATTAATTTGATTGGGTTAGAATCTTTATTACTCTTTTCAAAACCTTCTTTTTCAAAAAATATTTTTTCTATTAAATCCTGTGCCAAACTTTAAGTTTGGTGTTTTCAAAAATAATCTTTCTTAAAATTTTTTTTTCTGAAGGTCCCATAACTCATTTGGCTACAACATTAATTTGATTGGGTTAGAATCTTTATTACTCTTTTCAAAACCTTCTTTTTCAAAAATATTTTTTCTATTAAATCTTGTGCCAAACTTTAAGTTTGGTGTTTTCTTGTTGATTCCCCTTTGATTTTCGAAAATTTTGGTTTGGTTTTCTAAAAATTTTAAGTTTGGTGTTCTTCCTTCATGTTCTGGTGTTCTTGTGAGTCTTCAAAGTGTTCTTGAGTTTTCCTTGTGTCTTGATCTTAAAATTTTTAAGTTTGGTGTTCCTTGGTGTTTTCCCTCCAAATTTTTCGAAAACAAGGAGCATTAGATCTAAAAATTTTAAATCTTGTACTATCTTATTGTTTTTCTCTCTCCTCACTAAATTCAAAAAAAAAATATATCTTTTCAAAATATCTCTTCTAACTTCCTAACTTCTTATCTTTTCAAAATTTGTTTCAACTAACTAACTAACTTTTTGTTTGTTTCTTAACTTTTTCAAAACTACCTAACTAACTCTCTCTCTCTAATTTTCGAAAATATCTTCCCTCTTTTTCAAAAAAATTTCGTTTTTTTTTACTAATTATTTTTAAATTTTTTACGAAAAAAAAAAATTCAAAATTCAAATTCTTTTTAGTTATTTTATTTTATTTAAGTGTTTACTTCTTATAAAATAAAATAAATAAAAAGATAAATCAGTCCAAGTTATATCCACATATCCATCATGGACATAAGTGGAGATGGACAGTCCAGGAGGACTTTGGGGTCATATTCTAACCCCTCTACTGCTTCATATGGGAGTAGCATATGCATACCCTCCATTGGAGTCAGTAGCTTTGAGTTGAATCCTCAGCTCATTATCATGGTGCAGCAAAGTTGCCAGTATTTCGGTCTTCCACAAGAAGAACCTACAGAGTTTCTGGCACAATTTTTACAAATTGCTGACACAGTACATGATAAGGAAATAGATCAGGATGTCTACAGACTATTACTGTTTCCATTTGCTGTAAAAGATCAAGCCAAGAGGTGGTTAAATAACTAACCTAAGGCCAGCATAAGAACATGGAAACAGCTGACAGAAAAATTCCTGAATCAATATTTTCCTCCAAAAAGGATGACACAGCTAAGGCTGGACATCCAAGGCTTCAAACAAGGAGATAATGAATCTCTTTATGATGCCTGGGAGAGATACAGAGAGATGCTACGAAAATGCCCCTCTGAAATATTTTCAGAGTGGGTTCAGTTAGACATCTTCTACTATGGGCTTGCAGAAGGAGCTCAGATGTCTTTAGATTTCTCAGCTGGTGGATCTATCCATATGAGAAAGACAATTGAAGAAGCTCAAGAGCTCATTGATACAGTTGCCAGGAATCAGCATCTGTATCTAAGCAGCAACCCTTCCATGAATGAAGAGGTTAAAACAGTAACTGCTGAATTCAGTACTGTAAAACAAGCTGCTGAATTCAACCAGCAATTAGATTTTCTAACAAAGCAGCTAGCTGAATTCAAAGACAGGTTACAGGAGACAAGGATAGCTAATATACATATGGAAGAACAGTTTAAGCAAACAAAGCAGCAGCTATCAAAGCAAATAGCAGAAGAATGCCAAGCAGTGCAATTAAGAAGTGGGAAAACATTAAATACCCCACCTCAAGGCATCAAAAATTCAAGAAACGAGCAACCCACCAAAGATTCCCCTGAGGACAGTAAGAGCCCAGGGAAAAATAATTCTGGCACTAAAACGCCAGAAAACGGGTGGAAGGCTGGCGCTGAACGCCCAGACCATGCCCAAAACTGGCGTTCAGCGCCAGAAACAAGGCAGAATCTGGCGTTGAACGCCCAACAGGGGCAGATTTCTGGCGTTCAGGCGCCAGGAACAGACAGTGAGTTGGCGTCTAACGTCACTCCAGCTTCTGACTCTGGTACGCAATTGCCAGTGAGGGATCAGACACACACAAGTGCTGATAACAACCCCTCTAAAAAGGCTCCTCTAACCACTAAGGTTGAGGATTATAAAGCCAAGATACCTTATCCTCAAAAACTCCGGAAAGAGGAGCAGGATAAGCAATTTGCTCGCTTTGCAGATTATCTAAGGACTCTTGAAATAAAGATTCCATTTGCAGAGGCACTTGAGCAAATACCTTCTTATGCCAAGTTCATGAAAGAGATCTTGAGTCATAAAAAGGAGTGGAGAGAAACAGAAAGAGTTCTCCTCACTGAAGAATGCAGTGCAGTCATTCTGAAAAGCTTTCCTGAAAAGCTTAAAGACCCTGGGAGTTTTCTGATACCATGCATATTAGAAGGTGATTGCACCAAGACAGCTTTATGCGATCTTGGGGCAAGCATCAACCTGATACCTGCATCCACTATCAGAAAGCTTGGCTTAACTGATGAAGTTAAACCAACCCGGATATGTCTCCAACTTGCTGATGGTTCCACTAAATACCCATCAGGCGTGATTGAGGACATGATTGTCAGAGTTGGGCCATTCGCCTTTCCCACTGACTTTGTTGTACTGGAAATGGAGGAGCACAAGAGTGCCACTCTCATTCTAGGAAGACCCTTCCTAGCAACTGGACGATCCCTCATTGACGTCCAACAGGGGGAAATAACCCTGAGAGTCAACGATGACGAGTTCAAGTTGAACGCTGTCAAAGCCATGCAACATCCAGACACATCAACAGACTGCATGAAAGTTGACCTTATTGACTCTTTGGTAGAAGAGATCAACATGGCTGAGAGTCTCGAATCAGAGTTGGAAGACATCTTTAAAGATGTTCAGCCTGATTTGGAGGATTCAGGGGACATGAAAGAGCCTCTGAACTTTCTTCTGAAAGAGGAAAAACCTCCTAAACCAGAGCTCAAGCCACTGCCACCATCCTTGAAATATGCATTTCTAGGAGAAGGTGACACCTTTCCAGTGATCATAAGCTCTGCTTTAAATTCACAGGAAGAGGAAGCACTTATTCAAGTGCTAAGGACACACAAGACAGCTCTTGGGTGGTCCATAGGTGACCTTAAGGGCATAAGCCCAGCTAGATGCATGCACAAAATCCTATTGGAGGATAATGCCAAACCAGTGGTTCAACCACAGAGGCGGCTAAATCCAACCATGAAGGAAGTGGTGCAGAAAGAGGTCACCAAATTACTGGAGGCTGGGATTATTTATCCCATTTCTGACAGCCCCTGGGTGAGCCCTGTTCAAGTCGTCCCAAAAAAGGGAGGCATGACAGTGATTCATAATGAAAAAAATGAACTAGTTCCTACAAGAACAGTTACAGGGTGGCGCATGTGTATTGACTACAGAAGGCTCAATACAGCCACCAGAAAGGATCATTTTCCTTTACCATTCATAGACCAGATGCTAGAGAGACTAGCAGGTCATGATTACTACTGCTTTTTGGATGGCTACTCAGGCTATAACCAGATTGCAGTGGATCCCCAGGATCAAGAGAAAACAGCATTCACATGTCCATCCGGAGTGTTTGCTTATAGAAGGATGCCCTTTGGGCTATGCAATGCACCTGCAACCTTCCAGAGATGCATGCTCTCTATTTTCTCTGATATGGTGGAAAAATTTCTGGAAGTCTTCATGGATGACTTCTCAGTATATGGAGACTCATTCAGCTCCTGTCTTGATCACCTGAAACTTGTTCTGAAAAGATGCCAAGAAACCAACCTAGTTTTAAACTGGGAAAAGTGTCACTTCATGGTGACTGAAGGAATTGTTCTTGGGCATAAAATCTCAAACAAGGGAATAGAGGTGGATCAAGCAAAAATAGAGGTAATTGAAAAATTACCACCACCTGCCAATGTTAAGGCAATCAGAAGCTTTCTGGGGCATGCAGGATTCTATAGGAGGTTTATAAAGGATTTTTCAAAAATTGCAAAACCTCTAAGCAATCTGCTAGCTGCTGACACGCCATTTGTGTTTGACACAGCATGCCTGCAGGCGTTTGAAACGCTGAAAGCTAAGCTGGTCACAGCACCAGTCATTTCTGTACCAGACTGGACATTGCCATTTGAGTTAATGTGTGATGCCAGTGATCATGCCATTGGTGCAGTATTGGGACAGAGGCATGACAAGCTTCTGCATGTCATTTATTATGCCAGTCGCGTTCTAAATGATGCCCAGAAAAATTACACAACCACAGAAAAAGAACTACTTGCAGTGGTTTACGCCATTGACAAGTTCAGATCATACTTAGTAGGATCAAAAGTGATTGTGTATACTGACCATGCTGCTCTTAAATATCTACTCACAAAGCAGGATTCAAAACCCAGGCTCATCAGATGGGTATTGCTTCTGCAAGAGTTTGATATAGAAATAAGAGACAGAAAAGGGACAGAGAACCAAGTGGCTGATCATCTGTCCCGGATAGAGCCAGTGGAAGGGACGTCCCTCCCCTTCCTTGAGATCTCTGAGACGTTCCCTGATGAGCATCTATTTGCCATTTAGGAAGCACCATGGTTTGCCGATATTGCAAACTATAAAGCTGCAAGGTTCATACCCAAGGAGTACAATAGAATATAAAAAAAGAAACTAATTACTGATGCAAAGTACTACTTGTGGGATGAGCCTTATCTCTTTAAGAGATGTGCAGATGGAATTATCCGTAGGTGTGTCCCCAGAGAGGAAGCACAGAGAATCCTATGGCATTGCCATGGATCTCAATATGGAGGCCATTTCGGAGGTGAGCGAACAGCCACCAAGGTTCTCCAATGTGGCTTCTATTGGCCCACGCTCTATAAAGATTCCCGAGAGTTTGTACGTAATTGTGACAGTTGCCAAAGAGCTGGTAATCTGCCTCATGGTTACGCCATGCCTCAACAAGGAATCTTAGAAATAGAGTTGTTTGATGTATGGGGAATTGACTTCATGGGACCTTTCCCACCATCATACTCAAACACTTATATTCTGGTGGCAGTTGACTATGTATCAAAATGGGTTGAGGCTATTGCCACACCTACCAATGATACTAAAACAGTGCTGAAGTTCCTCCAGAAACATATCTTTAGCAGGTTTGGTGTCCCTAGAGTGTTAATCAGTGATGGGGGCACTCACTTCTGCAATAAACAGCTTTACTCTGCCATGGTTCGGTATGGAATTCGCCACAAAGTGGCCACTCCATATCATCCACAAACCAACGGGCAAGCTGAAGTCTCTAACAGAGAATTAAAGAGAATCCTGGAACGGACAGTAAATACCCGTAGAAAGGATTGGGCAAGGAGCTTGGATGATGCTCTGTGGGCTTACAGAACAGCATTCAAGACCCCTATAGGGACCTCTCCATACCAACTCGTGTATGGTAAGGCATGCCACTTGCCTGTGGAACTGGAACATAAGGCCTACTGGGCAACCAGATTCCTAAACTTAGATGCCAAATTAGCAGGAGAAAAACGATTGCTCCAGCTAAATGAGCTAGAGGAATTCAGATTCACAGCTTTCGAAAATGCCAAGCTTTATAAAGAAAAATCAAAAAAATGGCATGACAGAAAGCTGTCATCTAGAATCTTTGAACCAGGACAAAAAGTCCTGTTGTTTAACTCTAGACTCAGGCTATTCCCCGGGAAACTGAAATCCCGGTGGAGGGGACCATACGTGATTACAAGTGTGTCACCATATGGTTATGTGGAGCTTCAAGATATTGATTCTGATAAGAAGTTCATTGTCAATGGACAGAGAATCAAGCATTATCTTGAAGGCAACATTGAGCAAGAATGCTCAAGGCTGAAGCTAGATTAAAAAGCTCAGCAAGGTCCAGCTAAAGACAATAAAGAAGCGCTTGCTGGGAGGCAACCCAGCCATGGGGCAACAATCATCTAAGCATTTTGCCCGATTTTTATTTTTATATAAAATTCATTGAGACTAAGGTAAATCATTATTTTCATAAATCCACAGGGTTACAGAAGGAATCTGCACACAAGACAGAGATAGGGAGCTCACTGGCAAGAAAACGCCAGTGAAGGCCATTTTGGGCGTTCAGCGCCCAAAATGGGCATCCAGTGGGCGCTGAACGCCAGGAAGGATAGCAATCTGGCGTTCAACGCTAGAAAAGGGTAGCAACTGGGCGTTGAACGCCCAGGAGAGCAGCATTTGGGCGTTGAACGCCCAAAATAGACAGTGTTTGGGCGTTCAAACGCCAAGATGGTGAGGAGGAGCTCTCCTTCTACCCATCTCCTTTCTTTTCTTTTGCTTGAGGACAAGCAAAGCTCTAAGTTTGGTGTGCTTATCCGTGATCACTAAGATCATGGCCCCTAAAGGAAAACAACCCACTCCAAGAAGCAAGGACCAAGCACCTCACAGACTAGAGGAACATCCACTTCCAAACCTCAAGGTTGTTGAGTTCTAATCTTAGCCTTAACTCTGTGATAATTGTTCTTATTTTAGTTTTACCTTAGGAGTCATATAATAGTAATTAGTATCTATTTTGATTTTATCTCCAATTAAGTTATAGTCTATTTTTCTCATCATCATTTAACATGAATAAAATAGTAGATCTTTTGAATAAGAGGCAATAAAATTTCGAGTTTTTAATAAGAGAAATTCTAATTAGTTACATGTGGTGGCAATGCTTTCTGTCTTCTGAATGAATGCTTGAACAGTGCATATGTCTTTTGAATTTGTTGTTTAAGACTGTTAAATATGTTGGCTCTTGAAAGAATGGTGAACATGAGACATGTTATTGATAATCTGAAAAATCATAAAAATGATTCTTGAAGCAAGAAAAAGCAGCAAAGAACAAAGCTTGCAGGAAAAAAAAATAGAGAAAGAAAAAGAGAAAGCAAGCAGAAAAAGCCAAAGCTCTTAAAATCAAAAGGCAAGAGCAAAAAGCCAAATATCCCTTAAAACCAAAAGGCAAGGGTAACAAAAAAAAAAAAGGGATCCCAAGGCTTTGAGCATCAGTGGATAGGAGGGCCTAAAGGACTGAAATCCTGGTCTAAGCGGCTAAACCAAGCTGTCCCTAACCATGTGCTTGTGGCGTGCAGGTGTCAAGTGAAAACTTGAGACTGAGCGGTTAAAGTCAAGGTCCAAAGCAAAAAGAAGAGTGTGCTTAAGAACTCTGGACACCTCTAATTGGGGACTTTAGCAAAGCTGAGTCACAATCTGAAAAGGTTCACCCAGTTATGTGTCTGTGGCATTTATGTATCCGGTAGTAATACTGGAAAACAAAGTGCTTAGGGCCACGGCCAAGACTCATAAAGAAGCTGTGTTCAAGAATCATCACACTGAACTAAGAGAATCAATAACACCATCTGAATTCTGAGTTCCTATAGATGCCAATCACTCTGAGCTTCAATGGATAAAGTGAGATGCCAAAACTGTTCAGAAGCAAAAAAGCTACTATTCCCGCTCATCTAATTAGAATCTGAGCTTCAATCAAAAAACTCTGAGATATTATTGCTTCTCAACCTATTAGTCTTCTATTTTATTTATCTAGTTGCTTGAGGACAAGCAACAGTTTAAGTTTGGTGTTGTGATGAGCGGATATTTTATACGCTTTTTGGGGATAATTTCATATAGTTTAGAGTATGTTTTAGTTAGTTTTTAGTCTATTTCTAGTAGTTTTTAGGAAAAATTTATATTTCTGGACTTCACTATGAGTTGTGTGTTTTTTTGTAATTTCAGGTATTTTTCTGGCTGAAATTGAAGGAGTTGAGCAAAAATCTGATTCAGGCTGAAAAAGGACTGCTAATGCTGTTAGATTCTGACCTCCCTGCACTCAAATTGGATTTTCTGGAGCTACAGAACTCGAAATGACATGCTTCCAATTGCATTGGAAAGTAGACATCCAGGGCTTTCCAGCAATATATAATAGTCCATACTTTGCACAAGGATAGATGACGTAAACTGGCATTCAACGCCAGTTCTCTGCCCAATTCTGGCGTCCAGCGCCAGAAAAGGATAAAAAACTGGAGTTGAACGCCCAAACTGGCATAAAAACTGGCGTTCAACTCTACAAATGGCCTCTGCACGTGACTCACTCAAATCTCAGCCCCAGCACACACCAAGTGGGCCCCAGAAGTGGACCTCTGCATCATCCATCATAGTCCACTCATATTTTGTAACCCTAGGCTACTAGTTTAGTATTTAAACAACTTTTAGAGACTTATTTTGTATCTCATGACATTTTAGATCTAAACTTTGTATTCTCTGACGGCATGAGTCTCTAAACCCCATTGTTGGGGGTGAGGAGCTCTGCTGTGTCTCGATGAATTAATGCAAGTATTTCTGTTTTCCATTCAAACACGCTTGTTCTTATCTAAGATATTCATTCGCGCTTAACTGTGATGAAGGTGATGATCCGTGACATTCATCATCTTCCTCAAACCATGAACGTGTGCCTGACAACCACCTCCGTTCTATATCCGATTGAATGAGTATCTCTTAGATTCCTTAATCAGAATCTCCGTGGTATAAGCTAGAACTGATGGCGGCATTCATGAGAATCCGGAAAGTCTAAACCTTGTCTGTAGTATTCCGAGTAGGATTCAAGGATTGAATGACTGTGACGAGCTTCAAACTCCTGAAGGCTGGGCGTTAGTGACAGACGCAAAAGGATAGTAAATCCTATTCCAACCGGATCGAGAACCAACCGGTGATTAGCCGTGCTGTGACAGAGCGCGTGAGCATAATTTTCACTGGAAGGATGGAAGGTAGCCATTGACAACGGTGATCCACCAACACACAACTTGCCATAGGAGGACGTGCGTGCGTGAATCAGAAGACAGAGGAAAGCAGAGATTCAGAGGACAAAGCATCTCCAAAACTCCAACATATTCTCCATTACTGCACAACAAGTAACCTTTAATTTATGCTCTATTGTTTATTCGCAATTCAACTGATAAACATAATTGACTTCCTGACTAAGATTTACAAGATAACCATAGATTGCTTCAAACCAACAATCCCCGTGGGATTCGACCCTTACTCACGTAAGGTATTACTTGGACGACCCAATGCACTTGCTGGTCAGTGGTACGAGTTGTGAAAAGTGTGATTCGCAATTTGTGCTACCAATAGGCTAAGAGAAGTCTTATGGCTTCCATTCGGGCAACAGGGGCAAAGGATTCATCAAAGTCTATTCCTTCTTCTTGGTCATATCCTTGTGCCACTAGCCTTGCCTTGTTTCTTGCAATGCTACCATCTTCTCCCAACTTGTTCCGGGATATCCACTTAGTGCCGGTCACTTTCTTTCCACTTGGCCTTGGAACCAACGTCCACACTTGGTTCTTTTCAAACTCAAGAAGCTCATCCTCCATAGCCTTAATCCAAGAGGGGTCACTAAGGGCTTCCTTGACGTTTTGAGGCTCTATTTGTGAAAGAAGGGCAATGTTTGAACCTTCATTTGCCTTTCTAGTGGAGGACCTTGTTTGCATTTCATGAGAGACGTTCCCAATGACAAATTCCTCAGGATAATTCTTCAAGAATCTCCATTCACGAGGTCTGGTGGACTTGGAGGCAGATTCAGTCACCAAGGGATTCTGTGTGCTGCTGTCTGCAAAATTTCCTTCAGATTCATGAGACAAAATGGAATTGTCTCTTGAATTTTCATCATTTGCTGTTTCTGGTTCAGCTTGTCTAGAATTTTCTTTTCCATGATTCTGAGCAGTTTTATCCTCCTTTTGAGCTTGATTTCCTGCATCACCATCTTCCAAAATGCTTTGCACCAAGTTAGTATTACAGAATGTAACATGTATGGACTCTTCAATAATTCTAGCATCTTGATGATAAACCCTATATGCTTTACTAGTTGTGAAATATCCTACAAACAAACACTCATAAGCCTTTGGATCAAATTTTCTCAAATTTTCTTTGTTATTTAAAACAAAACATCTGCATCCAAAGATGTGCAAGTAATCTAAGTTTGGTGGGTAGCCTTTCCAAAGTTCATAAGGGGTTTTCTTCAAAAATTTCCTTATGATTGTTCTATTTAAAATGTGGCAAGCTGTGTTAACCGCTTCAGCCCAAAGGAATTTTGGAACATTACTCTCACAAAGCATGGCTCTTGTCATCTCTTGTATGCTTCTATTTCTTCTTTCCACAACACCATTTTGTTGTGGTGTTCTTGGACAAGAGAAGTTGTGAGATATTCCAAATTCCTCACAAAAGGATTCAAACAAATTATTTTCAAATTCAGTTCCATGATCGCTTCTTATAGAAGAGATTTTCAAATCCTTTTCATTTTGAATTTTCTTGCAAAAATGTTCAAAGGCCGAAAAGGCTTCATTTTTGTGTGCAAGAAATAAAACCCAACCAAACCTAGTGTAGTCATCCACAATTACTAAACCATAATGTTTACCACCTAGGCTTTGAGTTCTTGTTGGACCAAATAAATCAATGTGTAGCAACTCAAGTGGTCTTTTAGTAGAGATGTCTTCCTTTGGTTTAAAAGAACTTTTTGTTTGTTTTCCCATTTGGCAAGCATCACAAGTGATGTCTTTGTCAAACTTTATCAAAGGAAGACCTCTTACTAATTCTTTCTTTACAAGTTTGTTTATTTGAAACATACTTGCATGGCCCAATCTCTTGTGCCACAACCACTTTTCAGATTCTTTAGAGTGAAGACAAGCTACATTTTGATCCTTTAGTTCGTCAAGAGTAAGTCCATACATATTATTGAAACGTTTGGCAACAAACATCACTTCATTTGTCTTTTCATTAACAACACAACATTCAAGCCTTTTGAAAATAACTAAATATCCTTAATCACACAGCTGACTTATACTCAGAAGATTGTGCTTTAAACCACAAACCAAAAGCACATCATCAATGAAAGTAGATTGTTCATTACCTACTTTTTCAACAGCAATGATTTTACCTTTACCATCATCTCCAAAGGTCACAAAACCTCCGTCATACTTCGTTAGTTTGATGAAGTAGGTTGACCTTCCAGTCATGTGCCTTGAACATCCACTATCCATGTACCACATGTCCTTTTTGTTCTTGGATGATAGGCAAATCTGCATGATGAGTTTCAAGTAGCCTTAGGTATCCAAATTAATTTGGATCCTTTGAAGTTAATCCATCTTGGTTGCCCAAGTGTATTGAAATCACAAACAACATTGTAGACTTTGTTTCCTACAACTCTCTTTTCAATGAAGCATTGTGCATATGAGTGACCAAATTTTTTGCAATTAACACAATGATTTTCTGGTGTGTGTCGCTGAAACTTAGGTGAGTTAAATTGCTTGAAGTGATTAAATGGTTGAAATTTTCTGGTTTTTGGAGGAGACACATTTCCTTTAACAAATTGATTTTTGTTATAATTGTTCCTCTTTGCAAAACTGTTTTCACCAGAATTTTTAAAACTCTTTGGATTTTTTGAAAATGAGGTTTTGTTATAGAAAAATGGTTTCTTGAAAGCAGCCTCATTTTTCGAAATATAACCCAAACCTGGCCGGTTTGAACTCGGACCAGTTCTTGGTGAAGGCTCAGCTTCATTTGTGTATTCTTCATCAGATTTTTCTTCACATGTTGAAACATATCCGATACCTGATTTGTTTGGTATGGATTTGGTATTTGATGAAGAGGCCACAAATTTTATAGAAGAAGTGTTAGAAACTATGTCTTCCTTGGCTATGTAGCCTAAACCAGATTTTTCAAATAATGGCCTTTGACTTGCAAGTAATTTATCCAAGTTGCTAGAACCTTGAGCAAATTTTGCTAAGTCACCATTCAGCCTTTTGATCATTTTATTTAATCTTTCATTTTCAGCAATTAACTCATGAGAAGGATCAACAATGTGCTTTCCTTTTAATTTTTCAAGTTCAGATTTTAAAAATCTGTTTTCTTCAATAATATCCAAAGCACATTCAGTTTTCTTTACTTTTTCTTTTAAAAAATCATTTTCAACTCTTAACACATCTCTTCCAGATCTACATTCATTGTATTTGTCAAGCAGTTTTGATGTATTTAAAGTGAGATCATCAATAATAGCATGCAAGTCCTCAATGGTCAAATCATAATAATTTACCTCATCAAGATTGTTGTTTCCAGCCATGAAGCAGTCTTTGTCATCTCCTTCAGATCCTTCTTCTTCATTTGAGTCATTCTCAAGATCTTCTCAAGTTGCCATGAGTACTCTCTTTCTTTCCTTCTTTCCTTTGTCCTCCTTTTTGAGCTTTGGACAGTTTGACTTGAAGTGTCCAGCCTCCTTGCAATGATGACACGTCACCTTGCTCAAGTCTATCTTTTGCTCATTTGAACTTGAACCCTTGTATTTGCCTTTGCTTTTCATCATCCTTCTAAATCTCCTAGCAAAGAACAAAAGCTCGTCATCTGAAATACCATCACTAGACTCACTCTCTTTTGGTTCCATTTGTGACTTGAGGGTTATTCCCTTTTTCTTTGAGTTTGTGTTTGTGTGTGTGGCTTCATAGGCAAGGAGTTTTCCTCTCAGCTCATCATAGGTTATGGGGCTTATGTTGTTACTCTCGGTTAGGACATTGGCAGTGTTTTCCCACTCTTTTGTGAGGCTTCTAAGGAGTTTTCTCACCAAGGTTTGTTCTGCATAGTTTGTACCCATAGCATCAAGGTTGTTGATTATGATTGAGAATCTCTCAAATGCTTCATCAATGCTTTCTCCATCCTTCATGCTAAACATCTCATACTCTTTTCGCAGCATATCAATCCTCGTTTCTTTGACTTGTTTAGTGCCTTCGTGTGTAACCTGGAGTTTTTCCCAGATTTCTTTGGCTGTCTTGCATCTAGACATCTTTCGATACTCTTCAAAGCTGATAGCACAGTGAAGAAGGTTGATTGCTTTAGCGTTCAGCTCTATCTTCTTCTTGTCATCTTCATTCCATTCAGCTTCTTCTTTCGGAGTCACCACTCCATCAGCACTTGTTTTTGTTGGAATCTTGGGACCACTCACAACGATCTTCCATAAGTTGTAGTCAATGGATTGGATGAAGATCCTTTTCCTTTCTTTCCAGTAGGAATAGTTCTTTCCGTTAAAGAAAGGTGGCCGATTGTTTGACTGGCCTTCAGTGAGGGTGTAGGCAACTGTGGTTGTGCCCAGATTGTTCTACCAATTGAAGGTTGTGGTAGGCTTAGAGAAGGGGGTTGAATCTATGCCTTCCTTTTAGGTTGCTGTTATTACCCTTTTAAAATAACTTTGCAATTCTGATTCTGTTCGAACTTAGCAGCGGAAATTTATGAGACAATTTATTTTTGTCTCATGAATATCAGAAAACAGAACATAGCAGAGAAGAGAAAAGCTAACACCAGCAAGTATCCTGGTTCGGTTGCCTTGTGCTATGCAACCTACATCCAGTCTCCTCCACAACTATGGAAGAATTTCACTATAGTTAACAGCATTACATACACCAATAACACAGGATTGACCCAATCCTTTCACACTCAAGTTCTAACCTAACTTGACATTGGCTATGCTAATACCTAACTATACCTCTTAGTGCTAACCCAACTAAGAAAGGGATACCTTACAGGTACAAAATACAAGACACAATCATACCTAAAGAAATCAGAAAACAACTCTAGGCTTTTCTCTCAAGTGTATCTCTCAGCCTTTTTCCACTCATGGCTTTTTCTCAAGCTTTCTCACAATGCCTTTTCTCTCAAGAAATTACAGAAAGATAAGCTTAGAAAAGTACATTACAATCAGTAAAATATGAAGGAGATTGACTTCATCAACAGCCTCTTTGCTATGTGAAAAACTAGCTTTGTAAACCACTGATTTAGTTCTTCAGTGTTGGCCGAATGCTTAGTTGGATACCGAAATACCCACATTAATCGCAGGTCTGATTCCAGCATTGAATAGATCGGCGAATAAGAATATTTGGCCATCTGTAATAGAAATCACATTTGTAGGAATATAAGCCGAAACATCTCCCGATTGGGTCTCAACTATTGGCAAAGCAGTCATACTTCCTTTACCTAACTGAGAACTTGATTTAGCGGCTCTTTCCAAAAGACGTGAATGCAAATAAAAAACATCTCCCGGATAAGCTTCGCGACCTGGCGGTCGTCTTAATAGAAGAGACATTTGGCGATAAGCCTGGGCTTGTTTGGAGGGATCGTCATAAATAATTAAAGTGTGGCGTTCGCGGTACATAAAAAATTCAGCCAGAGCTGCTCCCGTATACGGAGCGAGATATTGTAATGTAGCTGGAGAATCCGCAGTTTCAGCTACTATAATAGTGTATTCCATTGCTCCCCTTTCTTGTAAAGTGGTCACCACTTGAGCCACAGAGGATGCTTTTTGACCAATAGCTACATAAACACATATTACATTTTGTCCTTGTTGATTGAGAATCGTATCTGTAGCTACTGCTGTCTTACCTGTTTGTCTGTCCCCAATAATTAATTCTCGCTGACCACGCCCTATAGGGATCATTGAATCAATAGCAATAAGTCCTGTTTGAAGAGGCTCATATACGGAACGTCTCGAAATAATGCCGGGAGCTGGAGATTCGATTAATACTTATAATATAAAAGGATTAATCGTAGAAATTAGTCGTATAAATAGAATAAATAGAATAGTATTGAATAGTATTCAATTTGAGAAGAGAATCTTTATAGAGGATTTCGAATAGATTCGAAATTTAATAGATTAATAAAATCTATAAATCTGAATATATTACTCCTATTGAATATTCAAATTCATTTTTCTATTACTATCTTTTTTATTTTGTGATTTTATTCTATAAATTTTTCTTATATTGTTATAAAGATAGTCTATAATCAATAGAATTCAAATATACTTAATATGACTCAATGGATCACTTTTTTCGATAAGTATTTTTTATGGATTCTACTCATCCTATTCCTATTAACTGAATATATATATTCAGTTAATAGAATGAGTAGAAAAGAGTCTATTGAGGAGTATAAAATAGAATCTAATTCTATATATAATAATATATTATTAAAATAATAAAAAATAGAAAGAATGAATGTAAAACGTAGAATTAAAAAAATGGATTGATTTCGCCTTCTATTTCCGCAAGGAACATAGGTATGATAATACACTTTTTCATTTTTTTATTTGGAAAAAGAAAAAAAATCTTTTAAGCTCTGCTAAATTTTTCACAAAGGGAAGAAAGCATGGAGCTGAAATAACTCACTTAAAACCCCTTTTAAAGGATTACGCGGTACGATTGAATCAAATAAGCCCTTTTGGAATAAATATTCAGCTACTTGTGAACCTTCGGGTATTGTCGTATTCAACGTTTGTTCAATTACTCTTTTACCCGCAAATGCAATGTAAGCATCGGGTTCGGCAATAATGATATCGCCCAACATGCCGAAACTGGCGGTCACCCCACCAGTAGTAGGAGATGTAAGGATGGATACATAGAATAACCTTTTCTTTTTTTGATACTCATATAAAGCAGAAGATATTTTAGCCATTTGCATCAAGCTCAGACTTCCTTCTTGCATACGTGCTCCTCCGGACGCACATACTAGAATAAGAGGTAAAAGTTGATTGCCAGCATGTTCGACCAACAAGTAGAGGAACTTCACAGGGAATACTTCACAGAACACAACTCTGAAACTCTGGTTTTCTCTCCTTGTCTCTGAATGAACAGCAAGCTTCTTTTTTATCTCTTTGCATGTTCCTTGGTTCTTCTTTCAAGGTCAACACCTTGAGCCTTGAGCTTCACCAACCCACTGGCTCACTTTTTCTTCTTAAGCATCAAAGTAGGACCTTTGCTTCTGACTTCTCCAACTTGACCAAAAGCCATGAAGGAGTGACCGAAATTGTTTTCCAATGGTCAACCAAATCTGAACCATTGATATGCAACTTGGTCCCCAAGAATCTCTTGTGACCGTGGATTTGTAGCAGTGAGGAACAGAGATCAACTTTTCCCTTGAATTCCATTTTCGGATAGAGCAAAGAGTTGGGAAGAAGGGATGAAGATCTGATGCATGCAAGATGAGATGGATTACCTTTCTTAAGCTTGATTTGGTTTGGAATTTCTGTTTTAGCTTCTGTGCTTCAAGCTTCAACTCTCTCTCTCTTGCTTCTTTGGTTACTAGCTTAGTGAAGAACCTTTTTCTCTCTTTCTCTTTCTTACTTTTCTGATGCCATGATTTGACTTGATTAGAGAGGAGAGGAACGTTGCTTACTTTGGAGGAGTGAAGAATTCAATCTTACAAGAGAAGCTTTGTGGGATGGATACCGGCTTGGATCCGGTTTTTATTAAGCAACCCGTTTGGCCTATTGGATCCTTTGGCTTTGTTTCTTTTTGGGCTGTGCTTGTTTATTTACCCATCAGCCTTGCTATATTATTTTCATACCATTTGGGCTGCTTAACTTGAATTATGGCCTGCAACATAACATAAATAATTAGCAATGTATACTTATTAATTAAACAACTTTAATTATTTATTTTGCCAAAAATAATGTTTGTCATCACTAATTAATTTAGTTAATTTCTTAACTCAACAGATTGTCCGTCCATTAAAATGCAAAAATTATATCTCAACCCTTAATAATTTATTATTCTGTTGGACACAAGGTTCTGAGAATCGGACCGGTCATCAAACCATTCTAGTCATCGGTTCATTGGTTTATTGATCCAACCGGTTCAATTGGTGGTTCAACTCAAAAAATCGTTTTAGAATAAAATAATAAATAAATTATAAATATACAAGTATTAAGTTGAGGGTATAGGGTAGTATGAAGTTTTTTCAATGGAGTGGTGAATTACTCTGAAGTTTTTCCAAGGGAGTGGTGAATTACTCTTTTAGGATTTTCTTTTTTATAGTAAATACAAAATTGCCAGATGAAAACATGATACCAAGCAAGTACAATTCCTCATCAGTACACAAAATGTTAAAAGAAATATCTCACAAGAATAGGAAGAATATCAAATGAATTATTATAAATCCAACTGAAAAAAATAAACATAGTACTTGAATAAACAAATTTGATAACATTATTAATAACAAAGTTGGCAATGGACTAGTGCTAGAAAGGCTTCACCAAATGAAGGAGCATGCAGGCTTTAAGACACAATAGACTTGGATTTGTGCAGCAACATTTTGGATGAGTTGCTTTGAAGACTATTTGGTGAAACTAAGCTTTCATGGTGAAACTAAGTACTTATAACAGACAGAAACAGTTTCTCAAGATACATAAATAAGTGCTCATCCTCTCTAAAAATGACCATAAGTCTCTTTACCCAACTCAAAATAAACAACTATATCTGAACTCAACAATTAGCCTTCAGCACCAAACATTACAAAACATTAACCAATAATCACACTAAACCTGCAACCAGCAATTACAAAACAGCAACTACAAAACAGCAACAAACATTGTACATTATAAAACATTCCAAATCAATGATGATACTAAACCTGCACCCAACAACCAGCAATTACAAAACAGCAACAAACATACAAAACATTACAAGAAAATTTGAACAAAAATTTTAGAAATTTCAGGAACTTTGTTTTATTTGAACTTTGAAGTAATGAAGTGCTGCTACAACTTGAATATTTTGACTAAATGGATTTAATTCAATTAAAATTTCAGGAACAAAAAATAAGAATCTTATTATAAAATTGATTTTCATTATTGGCCATAGCGGAAAGAACACTCTTCCCATCATCCTTCATTTCATTATTATTCCGATAATGTGAAGATTAAAATCAAATTAGCTCAAATTTCTTTAATAAAATGAAAATATGAGAAACATGTCAACGAAAATGAGCTGCAACCGAATAATCGAATCAAATATAATTATTATCACAAATATAGGGTATGATAAAGGATGAACTAATATTCAAATAGTCACCATCACGATTCGCGATTATGGGTCCCTTGTAATAAGCTGTTGATATCCATTCAGAATTTTCATCAAAGTACTACAACTTTGAATCTACGATAAATGCTTAAAAGCAATCACAACTTCACAAGCTGAATAACAAAAGACCAATACACAAATTTAAAAAAAAAATGAAAAGCTGATTGAAACAGGGGAAAAAGAAATCCAAGGGTCACTTTCGCTCTCATCCAAGGCTGTGCTGGATTGGAAACAACCAAAAAACCTCAAGCAGCCTAGGGGTTTTTTGGGTTTGACAGCTCAAAATCAAAAACAAATTCACTAACCTTCCACTGACAGCAGGACGACGGCAGAGACACGACGGCACAGCAGCTGGAAGCCTTGAACAGGGAAGTCACCGACGAAGACAGGACGACGTGCCGAGCTAGAAAGCCTAGAAGAGAAGGTCTGGCCGTATGGATTTGGGACAGGGGAAGGAGGAAGCCGCGGAGACGCCGACAACCACGGACGGCGGCGATAGTTCCATTGACGAAGCTGGATTTTAGGTTTGGCTGTTTGGGAACCTTAGGGCTTGAGTGTGTGGGTGTTTGGTGTGTGTGGGGGTAGGGGGTATGCGGGTGAGGGACTCGCGTGGGGGTGGGGATTTTTTAATTTTTAAAAAAAAAATGAAAATGACGTCGTTTCTTAAGAACTGGTCGATTTTTGGTCCGGTCCAACCGATCAGTTACCGGCCAGTTCAACAGTTTTAAAAATGACAGTTTTAAAAGGAGGATCAGACCATTTTTTATGCTAGTTCCTGGTTGAATCGGTATGATCGGTCGGTTCGATCCAATCCGATTTTCAGAATATTAATAAAAAAACTTTCCTAGAACGGGGGAAAATAATTTTAAAAAAATGAAGTCAGTTGACTTTGTGAGTAGGGAGTAATTGTCGAGAGGCTAAATTGATGAAGACTGATATTGATCGATAACGATGTGAAGTTTTTCGCTCACTTTATGCTTGGATGGTTTTCAGTTTTCACTCAACACAACTTCTATATATATATATTCACTTTGCTCCTTTTCATTGAACTATATAAAAGATATTCTCACTATTTGGTCATGCCATATGCCCTGTTAATTTATCATTATTTTCCGAGCTTTCACAACAATTTTTTTTTAAATATTTTGTACCACAATTTCTTATTATACTCATAATCAATAAATAAAAATGTCATTAAATAAAAATTTGAGTTACTAGTCATTCTTATTTTGACAGATATTTCTCTTATATTAATTGTGACTATACTTTATATTTTATGAACAACATTAACACCAAATAAAACCTATATTGATCAAATCATATCATTGTGGAACATTTTTTTTCCAATATTGGATTATTAGAATTTAGGAGTTAGGGACACATTTTTTACATATCCATAATATTATAATATCCTTTAAATATCAATCTTAAATCAAAATATCATCTTTATCACCATATTAAAAATAATTTTTGAGCAAAGTCTAATAACTCGTTTTTAAAAATTACATTTAACAAATCAATGATAGTGAACACCAAATTCATCAGCTATTAATAAAAAGAGTTTTGATAGTTTGTATTCTAAAGATATGAGTTAAGCATATTATAAAAAAATTGTTTTATAATTTTTTTTTATGTTTTAATGCATTAAATACATCAAAATTATTATAAAATTTCTATTATTATAACACAAGTTAATTAAATTCTAATATAAAATATGTATTAAAAATAAATTAAATAATACATATATTTATATATAAATATCTATTTTTATAAGTAAATATTTGATTTTAGTAGTTAATTTTAATAAATAAATATATAACATAAATACAAAAAAATAAAAAAATATTATAAAAAAATTTAATACGATTATTCAATCTAATTCATACATTAAGATGACATAATGAATTTAAAAATTAATTTTTTTTATTGGTATAACAATATATGATTGATTATTTATGCAAAATTATTTTATACTAATAATGTATAATAATTAAATTTTATAAGTTTTAAATATTAAATTAATAATATATTTTTTCTTATTTTTAAAATTAATTATTTACTTAACATTTTTCAAAACTACAGAAAAAGATGTGTATGTTATTATAGGTGTGTTTGATACTACATACAAATACAAAATATAATACAAAGACGCTTTAGTACAAAAAATTGTTTGAACAAAAAAAAATATATAAATATAATTTAAATTATTACATCAGAATTTTTTTTTTTTGATACATACTTTGATGATTATTTATTTTATTATATTATAAATGGCATGCACTAATAATATTATATGTAAATTCTCCCATTTAAATTTTTTTAGTTATCGTCCAAAAAAGAACCTTCTTGATTTACGTCGTGAATTCACAATGTAACGAATTTTTCAAACTTTACAATTTTTTATTCCAAAATGTAACTTTTAAAATGAGGATCGGAGTAAATGTCTATTGACATCATGAAAATGTTATATTACTCTACTAATTAGAAATTCATATAAAATAATTGTTGTTTAATTAAAACAATTTTTAAATTATATTAGAATCGTTTATGCATTCTTTTAGCTTTCAATATATACATATAGATGTCGTTTTTCAATGAATGATATTTGATCAAGGTATATCTTTTTAAATTAAATGTATAAGATTAGAATGATAAACCACATTTTCTACTAGTTATACCATTACAAAAAATAGAGTAATTATCGACGGCAAAAATCGACGGCCAAATTTTTCGTCGATAATTTTCGACGGCTTGTCGTCGATAAAATAAAAAAGAGATGATTAAAAATAAAATATTAAAATTGATGACGATGTCGTCTATTATTTTAGTAACTTTCTAACCTTTAAATTCTATCGTCACATTACCGACAAAAGAGTGGTTGAAAATTTTTTTTTCTTTAAAATCGACGGACTAGTTGTCTGTTTTAATAATTAAAATATCGACAACTTTTGCCGTCGATAAATTTAGACGATAGAGATCTCTTTTTTAAATTGGACAGACGGTATAGATTTATTACATAAAATAGACGACTGGAACGTTGATTTTTATTTTAACTAAAATCGACGCTAGAGCCGTCAATTTTTATCAACAAAACATCACTCCCATGTCTGGCTTCCCGCGTCCTTGTTTCACTCATTTCCCCCAAATTTAACCCCAAACCTTTGTAGAATCAAAGTGAAGACTTCAGAGTGAGGCTTCTTCTTCTGCTCCAACACCTGAGAATATAGACCAGAGACGGAATCACAGTCACGTAGAGAGGTATAGAACAGAGCTTCTTCTTCTCCGATGCCTGAGAAAATCCGCCGGCCTCCGCCTGAGAGCAGAGCTTCTTCTTCTTCTCCTCCGCCGAACGCGCTGCTGCGCCATCCTTTTCATGTGAGTTTCTCTCTCTCTCTGTCGCTCGCGCTCTCTCTCTCTCTCTCACTCTAGCACATTGTGATTTGTGAATCTGCATGTAAGTTCTTCTTCTTCCACAGACTCGTCGTTGCAATGTCTTTGCCAGTCGCCGTCATTGTGAGCCCGATGCCAGAGCATGTCGCCTTCGCAGCTTCTTGTAAGTTCTTCTCTGTAAGTTCTTCTCTGTCTCTATCTAATTATTATATTTATTTTTGCAATTTTTGTATCTACTATTTTTATCATGAAATTTTGAATTTGCATTTGTTAAACTTAATTAGCATAATAAATTCATCACATTACTTCAACTTAACTAGTTTGTCACAGTTTTACAATGTGATTAGATAAAACAAAATCTTAAAAAAATAAAGAAAAACCACTTGCTTGCTTAATATTAGGAAAAGGTAGAGTACTAACTTAAAATTCAATTACAGATTTCAAGTAAGGAAAGTATTGTGTATTATTTAATTAGGGAGCCACTTAGATAAAGATGGCACCAGATTCGATGGTCCTAGAACGTTTGGACCACTTAATGGTCCCATAATAAAACATGTTTTTTAAGTTTTTTAACAACTGCTAAATAGTCTTTTTCTAAATTTAATTACAAATTAACTCCATATATTTTATTTAATTAGAAAAACTTTTTTTTTAATTTAAAAATTATTATTTTATCAATTATCTATTATGTTTATTGACAATCAAAAACAAAAAATAACGAATTAGATCTTCCATTGATTGTAATAAAATTTTTGGTCATTCCAATTGATTTAAGTTTATATTTGATCCGTAACGTTCGTCTAGGGGTGTGAAATCGTGTTTCTTTCAGAATCAATCGATTAGAATATCAAAACAATCAATTGAATTTCAGGTTTCCCATAACTCAATCGATTGGACTACAGGTTGTTATCACAAAATAATCGATGAAAATTGCAAGGTTGCAAGGTTTTCGCAAAATCAATCGATTGGTCATATTACCCAATCGATTGAACGATGACTAAAATGTGAGTTTTTAATAATTCAATCCATTACTTATACTATCCAATCGATTGAATACTTCATAACAACCTGAGGTATCACAATTCAATCGATTGGTTGTGTTACCCAATCGATTGAAGTCATCAAAATAATATGGGTTTCCAAAATCAATCGATTGGTTGTGCTACCCAATCGATTGAATTGTGTATTACGCCGTTTTAAATTTTCTTATCGTTAAAAAAAATTATTATCTTATTATTCATCTATCTTATCTTTAAAATTCTATCCTCAATTTTAAGGCTTTATACTCTAATTTTATCTTTTCCTTAATATTAACATTATAAATTGATGAATAATCTATCACCAATTATTTAATCCCACCATTGGAATCGTGTATCAATCTCTTTGATTATAAAAAATTTCATTATTTTTCTTTAGGATATCCATCTACTTAATTTCTAATTTTTCTTCATTTTTTATCCGTCTATTTAATATCCAATATTTGTTCATCATTTAATTGATAATCACAGTAACAATAAAGGTCCAATCAATTTTCTCGTGAATAAAATCTCTAATTTTGCAATTATTCGTTTCGAAACTTTATTCGTGAAATTGATTGTGTAATGAAAAAGTATTTTTTTTATCTTTTATTAATTCACAGACATTGAAAAATACAAAAAAGTAAATAAATTTTAATATTTTTTAATATTAATTAGCTAGCAATCAGGGACAGACCCAAAGGGGCGAGTACCAGCCTGGACCCCCAAAATTTTAAGAAACTATACTTATATATAAGATTTGTGTTTAAAAAATAAAAAAATATTCTGTAATTTAATAGTTTTATATGTATTATTGTTCACTATGCAATGGATTTATGTTTTAATTGTTTAATTCACTAATTTTTTTACCTAACTAATTTAATATCATACCCTCAAGTCTTTATACCTTTTAAATTAGTTTTTATGTAATAATTTCTATATTTATTTTTAAAAAAATATCATTTTTTCTTTTATATTAATATATTTAACATTCATATTTTTATATTAATAATAACTTACGTAGTTATATTTTGGTAGTTACATTATGTACTTTAGATATTATTTTCTTGTAAAAAAGATAAATTTTTCTTCTAAATTTACGTTGTTAAAAGAAAAATTTTATAAAAATATCTTATATCTTGTATTCTATAAGGGTACTGTGTCTTTCAAATAATTAATAATTTATAATTTATTTTTAAATTTTTTAAAATTTTTGAAATAATTAATTTTAATTAATAAGATATGTGATAATTTTTAACTAAACACGTTATAAATTATTGGTATTTTATAATTTTATAATGTACTATTGATATTGTTATATTTTCTTTATGTAATCATCGTATTAAAAATAAAATTGGCCAACAAAATTATAATTATATATAAATCTTTTAAAAAACTAACTCCAATAACTATATGTTAATTATTTTTATAGAATAAAAAAAATTATTTAAAACTTGGCCCCTCCATATTAATTCTCTGGATTCGTCCCTGCTCGCAATATTAGAATCTATTTATTTTTTGTAATGTTATAAGATGGAGTGTACTGAATTCATTGGACATTTTTAAGATGTCAGGTATATTTACGAACACTAAAATGAATGAGCAATACCAGGAGGACGATGACATTAACTAACAAGAAGAGCTAGTTTGTGACCAAGATATGATGGATGAACAGAATGAATTTGAACAAGATTTCGGCGATGAATTTAATACGCATGGTTTGGGTTTAATAGATAGCGAATTTCAAATTTCAATCGATTGGATTACATTACCAATCGATTGAATTCATAAAAAAACACATTTACATCACTTCCCAATCGATTGAATTCTCATACCAATCGATTGAATTGGAGTCACGTACAAATTTCAATCGATTGGGTAACAAAACTAATCGATTGAATTGTGAGACTTCGAGTTACTTTGAAGCTTCAATCGATTTGGTAGCACAACCAATCGATTGAATTTGGCAAATCCATATTGTTTTGATGAATTCAATCGATTGGGTAACACAACCAATCGATTGAATTATTAAAAACCCACATTTTAGTCATCGTTCAATCGATTGGGTAATATGACCAATCGATTGATTTTGCGAAAACAACCTGTAGTCCAATCGATTGAGTTATGGAAACCTGAAATTCAATCGATTGATTCTGAAAGAAACACGATTTCACACCCCTGGACGAACGTCACGGATCAAATATAGACTTTAATCGATTGGAATGGCCAAAAATTTTATTACGATCAATAGAAGATCTAATTCGTTATTGTTTGTGTTTTTTATTGTTAATAAACATAATAGATGATTGATAAAATAATAATTTATAAATTAAAAAAAGTTTTTATAATTAAATAAAATATATGGGGTTAATTTGTAATTAAATTTAAAAAAAGGACTATTTAGCAGTTGTTAAAAAAATTTAAAAAATATGTTTTGTTATGAGACCTTTAAGTGGTCCAAACGTTCTGGGACCATCGAATCCTTTGCCCCTTTTCTTTGGTTCGGAGAAAAAGTTAATCAACTCCTTTTGACTGGCTATATATATATATATATATATATATATATATATATATATATATATATATATAACAAATGTATTCATATAAGAATAAAACGACAATTGTACCCACGGAAGGTAGCTTCCGTGTGCCAAAAATATTCTAACGGACCAATTGTGTAACCGATACTCTTGGCATACGGAAGCCATCTTCCGTAATTATAATTGTCGTTTTATTCTTGTATGGGTACATTTATCAGCATCTGTATCTTTTATGGGTACAATGGTAATTTATTCATATATATTTAAGTTTTTAATATATGTAATATATCAAAAATTTAAAAACATTTATCCAGATATTTTTTATGATATTCTTAAAATAAGTTTTTAAAATACATTTTAGCAAAACTAAAATTTATAATTAATTAGCAGAATTATTTTAGTTGTTTTTCTTTTAATAAAAAAATTAATTTTAATACACTGACAATATAAAACAATTTTATACGTACATGCATCTAAATATTTGCAAGTCAGATATCAAAATTAAACTCGATAAATACATAACTTTTTAGTAACAATAAGTTTTTCTTAGGATTAAACTATATTTTATCTCACTTTAATTATATGTATTTTTTTTGTTTTCGAAGAATAGAAATAATCATGTGTATATGTTTTAGGAACAAATAAGTATCATAAACTTTTTAGAAATTAAACTAATATTATGTGTATCTTTTTTAAAGATTAACTTAACATGACAAGTTTTTCTCAAGATTAAACTAATCTTTTGTGTATTTTTTTTTAGAGATCAAATTGAAAACGGCTAATTTACTCTTTAAACAATTAAACCATTAGGCAATTGATGTAACATACACCACACATCTAAAGAAAGACATTTCACATTCTCACTTTAAAATTGGAAGACATTGTAACTGTACCTGAAAAAGCACAAAAGGCTGCTTCTACTTATTGGACACTATCCTAGTTTCATGCTATACTGTACAGATCAGAATACAAGTACAAAATTACATGACATTCATAAAACAAGAAAATATATCATCTTTATGTGGTGGTGGGAGTGGTAGCTGTAATGTAATTTGTCTCCATGACCATGATCATGTCACCCTTCAGTATTCTGAGAACCTAATACAAGCAAAAAAACAAACAAAAGATTTAGGATTACAGCATGTAGCTGATTAAATGAAAGTAAAAACTTGCTTAGAAACATGATGGTTTTGTTCACCTGTGACATGCGTGGTCTGGAATAAGGATCTCTCCTCATGCATAATGAAGCTGCATGAAGCATGCAATAGACCTCATTTTCTGCATAGTTATTTGCCAATCTCGGATCAATTAGTTCCTCAATTGCATATTCTGCTAGCAATGGTCGTGCCTTCATAATACAAGTTTCATATTAACATTTATACTCTTGAAATGATGCAAAGATCCTACATAATATAAGGTGACTATTCACATGCAGTTGTCTTCATCTGAAGATAATAGTTAAGAAATGTTAAAAATCATCTTTGCATGAAGACAACTCCACGTGAATTTTCACCAATATATTAATAGTCCTCCCTTAACTCACCCATTCAGTAAGACATTGCTGCCCCTTCGGCCTGCTAAGATCAACAGCTTTTCGTCCGGTAACAAGCTCCACCAATACCACCCCAAAGGAGTAAACATCAGCCTTTTCTGTTATTTGGCCGCTTTGAGCATATTCAGGAGCCAAATACCTAAAAACAGAACAGAATATCAACAAATTAGAGCATAGTTAGTTGCATGTTTGTTATATTACAATGACAAGTTAGATGATGAAAAACTAATTACCCAAATGTTCCAATCACTCTAGTTTCCACACCAGTGTCTCTATGTTGCTGCCACCTTGCTAGCCCAAAATCACCAACCTTGCATTGCACAATTCAACACAATGTTCTCATGAAAAAAGAAACTGCAGAGCATGATGTGCTAAAGTTCTTCCTTTTCACCTACCAGTGGCTCAAAATCATGGGTGATAAGAATGTTATTCGGCCGCATGTCACGGTGGATAATGCAGCCTACTCTGCACTCCTCATGAAGATATCTCAAGCCCCTAGCAGCTCCAACGGCAATTCTTTGACGTGCTGACCATTCTAATGGTTCCTGTTTTTTCCCTGAAAAAATAATGTCAGTTTACAATTATATGAACTTAGCATCTAGAATTACTTCAATAAGTTCAATCCAACTCAAAAGTTAGAAGCAGAAGCAAGTAAAATTACCATATGAGTGTCCAAAGATCCATTACATATGTACTCATAAACCAGCAACCTTCTCTTATTCTCAATACAGAATCCAATGAGCATTATGCTGAGCACAGCTGAGGACTTCAACCTCTGAGCAAAATTCAACATCACCCTGAGAACTAGCGAGTTTATGCTGCTTCACAGAAATGATTTGTCCATCAGGTAAGACCCCTCTGTGAACAGAACCAAATCCCCCTTCTGCCAAGAAATTAGCTTGAGAGAATCCACTCGTAGCGAGTACTCGGCATAGCTGAACCACCTTGGAGGTTTCCCAAAAACAGGAGCCTTGTGTTGACATATTGAACACAATGGAGGTGGAGCAGGTGGAGCATTTCTTGATAATGTTATTGCTTCTCTTACATTTCCATTCAAATCCCGCTCACTCATGGCTTGAGATCTCCATTTCAGCTTCTCTTTCTAGCCTTGAGAACTTTTCCATCAAAGCTCTAGCTGTGGATGTTTGATTCTTGCTATGGCATCCTTCTTCTCTGCATTGAGATGATTGTTTGCATAAAAGTAAATCTTTGATCCATGGTTGGAATCTCAAGGTTGCTGAGGATAGGGACAACTTTTCGCTGTCCGAGTCTGAACTAGCATCAACAACTTCATTTTGTTTAATAGTTTCCTCTTTCTTTGACTCACCATTATTCATCTCAGAAACAAAGAATGGTGAAGTTCCAGGATCAGAGCTTGAAACAGATGAAGTACCGGCTTCAGTCGCCGTAGAAGGCGTCCCTACATCTGGACTACTAGTTGGGGTGACAACTGCTCCTTTTATGGAACTCAAAGAATCATTCTTATTCTTGGCTTGTCTTCCAAGCTTCCCATCTTGCTTGGAATGTAATGGAGCTGCTTCTTCAAGATCCTTCTTTTGTGATCCATTCAAATTCAACCGGAGCACTTTCGCTTGGGATTGTTTCATAACAACAATGTTGCAATGCAGCTCTTCCATACACTGCTTTTCTTCTTGTTTTAGCTGCCTGCAAAGAAAGCAAAACCAAAATAAATACCAAAGGCAAAAGACTATCATCTCAGATCAATAAAATTGTAAACCAGGAGTTAAGAATTCATCAATTTTGTTATCACTAATTACTTGTCTAATACAACCCAATTGGCTTGGGCCTTTCTAGCTTCTGCAGCCACTGCTCCACAAGGTGATCCGGAAACAATTTTAATCTTGACATTTATCTGTTGAACAAGGAAAACAGTTTTAAAATAATGATACTGAAACAGCATCAAAGATGAACCTAACAATACATACATCAAAGGATTCTAACCTTATTTGGATCATAGATGTCATGGAGCTGAAGAATCATCTGAGAGAAAGAATCAGTAATCTCACTCTTCTGCTCTGAACTAGTTGGTGAATGAGATTTCTTTTGGGTGTTGGCACAGTCACCGGCAAACGTTGGAAAACCCCATAATCTTCTTCCTACATATTTGCACAAAAATATTGGTAAAAGATACCAAACAAAATAGTTATGTTTCAAAATTCTCAATCAAGAACAATAACAACTTGAATGCTAGAACCTGTGAGTGCCACATAGGACAGCATCTAAACTATTCAGTACTTTGTAAAAGAGAAGTATTATCTGACAAAAAGGAAAGAAAGCACAGAAACAATGAGCATATGGAAGCAAATAGAAGGTTTACCAAAACTTTGTGAAGAAGGCACAACCACTATTAGTGTAATGCAATCCCCAGGTTGAACAACATGAGTCAGAGACCAAACAAGTGCTGTCTTTGGAATTTCCTTTGATGCCTTAACAGCAACAATAACCTTCTCAACACCATCTGAACTTTTTTCTTCCTTCCCTCGCTTATGCTGTTCTCGACTCATCACCACCACCACCACCAACAATCCCACAAAAAGCTACAACAGGTTTCAGTGAATAACCATCAAAGACATGTATTTGTATATCCTAAACAAGAAGTTGGAGAAGCATATCAGATGAACATGATCAAAGTCACTCCTTTGGCCCCACCCCACCTTTTCAATCATCAAGCAATAGCAGAGAAACCAGTAATAAGACCCTTTTAATCAAATGCAAACAAACCCTCTTTTTAACTTCCTCATGAACTTGATTTTTCTTCACTCAAGAACAAGATGGTTTCTGCATGTAGCTAGGTTCCCAAAATAGTATCAAATCCGTGAAGAATCCATGTGACCATTTTGGCTCAGAAAGCAACATGCTGCATTCCCCAGCTCACAGTGCAATGTAGATTTCAAGTGTGAGAAAAAAGAAATCCATGAAGATTGAAAAGCACTGCTCACTGAACCAAAGAACATGCCTTTTCAGTTTTGCATTGGCTTTGCCTTTGAGCCTTCAAATCAACCTCCAAGTCAAAACATGGATCCAACTAGCTGGATTTAGTGTTGACATGACCTTAGAGGAACCCCTCTACACCAAAAGAAACAGTAACCATGAGTTTCAATTGCCACTGATATGACTTAAGATAAAGGTTATTTTAGCTCTCAGCCACTCAAAGTTCAGTACTAGTTTTTTCACTCTGCACAGTCCCAAATGTCATTTCAATTAAAAAGTAGAAAAACAGTGAATTGGATGAATGAAGAAAAAGAATAAATCCAAAACAATGTGAGAGACAAGCCACAAGAAAGAACTGGTAACTGACATCTTGTTGATTTAGAAGATACAGAAACATAATTTGGCAACTATCAAACAAAGAAGAGAAAAAAGACACTAGGGATGAGATCCAAACCTTTCTTTTTCTCTATTATCATATATTGTTTTTCTATCACTCTACTCTATTGGACATTGAACATTAAGCTAAAAAATAAGAATACAAAACAAAGATATCAACATATCATACACTTTTCTGTGGGTAAAAAACCTAAACAAGTTAAAGGGAGATCAATTTGACACAAATAAGCCAAAGCAAAATCTGATTCATCAATCAACCAAATGACATTTCTATATAGTTCGAACTAAATAGGTTCGAACTCACTTTGCACATAATTCGAACCAAATAAGTTCGAATTACACGTATAAACCAAAGCAACATAATTCGAACCAAATTGATTCGAACCCTAACTTGATAATTCGAACCTAATAGGTTCGAATTACACTGAGCATATTTCGTACCAGAGTGGTTCGAATTAGTGAGGACCAGAGCTGTATATATATGGTCTGAACGTCAGTTGCTTTCATTAGAGGTGGTTTACATGGCTAGTGAGGAGAGTTTCGCAGTGTTGGTTCACCACAGAGGATCCATTAAGAAGAAAACTCGTTCCGGTGTGAAGTTCACTGATAAGGATCTTCTCTGTATTATCGTCACGCCTACGACGAGGTATGAGGACCTTGTTAGCTCTGTACTGCTGAAACTTGGTCTGAAAGGTGTGAAACGGGTTAAGAAGTTTTTTTTATCGATTTCCAATCACGGTGCTCCAGAACACCATAAAGTATGATTGTTTCACGATCGGGAGTGATGAGGACTTGCAGGTAATGTTTCATTGTCGCCGGCAGTTTCCAGAGGTGAGGACACCAGAACTGTTGGCAAAGTTGGTTGACGCGGTGTCCAGCTCGGGGGGTTCGAACCGGAATACCACCACTTTAGCCACGGTAGCCGGTTCTAGCTCCAGACCTGCCGTTGCATCTTCCTTCGTCCCTGCGTACGAGCCACCCGTCCAACCTGTCGCCTCCCCTTCGTTCGCTGTTGATCTCCACGGCAGTGTAGGCGACGAGGTCGGACAAGGGGAGTATCTGCCGACATCTTTACAGTATGCTGCACCGGCTTGGGTTGGAGATGGATTCTTGGATGATCCAGAGGACAATGATGTCGAGCCGGATATGATTGCTGATGACAGTGGCGATGATGTTGGAGCAACTGATCCTGCTGGGGTGGGCGGTGGTTTTAGCTCCGGCACGCAGCAGTACCCTCCACATTTTTCCTCTTTGGACTTGGATGCCATGAGGCAAGAGGGGGTTGCTGGGCAGCCGGCTGGATTTGGCGCTAGAGATGCTGAAGGGTCTGCAGGTCTGACAGAGTTTCAGGTTGGTCAGCAATTTCCGGATAAAGAAGAGGCCCTGTTAAGTGTCAAGACTTACAGCATCCGGCGAGGGGTACAGTACAAGGTCGTGGAGTCTGACTATCGCCGGTATGTGGGCAAGTGTTCCGAGTTTGGCAATGGGTGCACATGGTTGATTCGGCTCAGTCTCCGACAGCGCAAGGAGATTTGGGAGGTTAAACGTTACAACGGACCGCATACTTGTCTCGCCACCTCCATTTCCAGCGACCACAGGAGTTTGGATTACCATATGATATCGGCATTCATTATGCCAATGGTTAGGGCTGATGCATCCGTCAGCATCAAGGTGCTCCTAAATGCACCGCCGCACACTTTGGGTTTAGGCCGACTTACAGGAGGGTCTGGTTGGTGAAGCAGAAGGCTATTGCCCTCATCTATGGTGACTGGGATGAGTCGTACAACGAGCTCCCAAGGTGGGTGTTAGGTGTCCGGTTGACGATGCCTAGTACTGTTGCAGTGCTAAGGACGAGCCCTGTTCGTGTCGGTGGACAGTTGGACGAGTCTCGAGCTTATTTTCACAGACTATTCTGGACCTTTCCACCATGTATTGAGGCATTCCGTCATTGCAAGCCTCTAGTTAGTATTGACGGCACCCATCTGTATGGCAAGTATGGGGGAACGTTGCTTATCGCGATTGCACAGGACGGGAACTCCAACATACTCCCTGTTGCCTTCGCATTAGTCGAGGGTGGGAATGCTGAGTCGTGGTCCTTCTTTCTCTCCCACCTGCGTGAGCATGTGACACTGCAGCCGGGTCTGCTGGTTATCTCGGACAGGCATAACGGCATCAAGGCCGCCCTTAAGGCTCCTGACGGAGGCTGGTTACTTCCGTCTGCATACCGGGCATTCTGCATTCGACATGTTGCGGCAAATTTCGCCCTCACCTTCAAGGGCAAAGACACAAGGAGGCTACTTGTGAATGCGGCGTACGCTAAGACCGAGGTCGAGTTCCAGTATTGGTTTGATATTCTTAGGTCCGAAGACCCGACGATGTGTGACTGGGCTAACCGGATTGAGTATTCCTTGTGGACACAGCATTGTGATGAGGGGCGTAGATTCGGACACATGACGATGAATATATCTGAATGTGTGAACTCGATCCTCAAGGGTGTCAGAAACCTTCCTGTGTGCTCCCTAGTGAAGGCAACATACGGAAGGTTGGCCGAATTATTTGTTCGCAAAGGGAGGGAGGCTGAGGCGCAGATGGGAACCGGACAACAATTTAGTCAGCACTTGGTGAAGTGTATAGAGGCCAACTTGAAGACGGCTAGGTGCTTCACGGTTACTGTGTACGACAGGGATAACTCCGAGTTCACCGTCGCAGAGACAACTCCGACTGGTTCTTTCTCACTGGGTACCTACAGAGTCTCGCTTGCATCTCACACATGTGACTGCGGATACTTCCAGGCACTTCATTTCCCTTGTCCCCACGCACTGGCATGCTGTGCCTACTCACGGCTTACATGGGAGCCTTACGTCCACCAGGTGTATCGTCTTAGTTCGGTCTTCAGTGTGTATCAGATGGGTTTCACACCTCCCATTCCGGAGGGTTTCTGGCCACCATATGACGGGCCGACTGTCATACCTGACCCCAATAAGAGGCGTGCGAGAGAGGGTCGTCCCAGGTCCACTCGGATACGGACCAATATGGACGAGGCAGATCCGAACCGGCCAAAGAGATGTGGGCTTTGTCGGCAGCCCGGCCACACACGTCAGAGTTGCCCACAGCTCGGAGGAGCAGAGCACACACGGGGGGCATGATTAGGTGTATTGGTGGCTTTGGTACTTTTGTTATTTCAATTTCGCGTTTAGATTCCACTGTTATCGGTTTTCTTACTTGTAGTTGGTGACTGATAAAATTTGTTAACGTTAGTGCGATGTACTTTGAATGGATTTTTAGTTAATGAATATGTTTTGTCACCGCAGTTTTAAACGAAATGTATGTCTAATGAACACCAGCAAAAATAACTGTACGAGTCTTACTAAGACATGATGCGGAAACTATGTTCGTAACTTAAATTGCTTGTTGGAACGAATTCTTACTAATTCGAACCAACATATTTCGAATTACTTGGTAAATATATGCTCAGTGTAATTCGAACCTATTAGGTTCGAATTATCAAGTTAGGGTTCGAACCAATTTGGTTCGAATTATGTTGCTTTGGTCTATACGTGTAATTCAAACCTATTTGGTTCGAATTATGTGGAAAGTGAGTTCGAACCTATTTGGTTCGAACTATATAGAAATGTCCGTTGGTTGATTGATGAATCAGATTTTGTTTTGGCTTATTTGTATCAAATTGATCTCCCTTTGGCTTGTTTAGATTTTTTACCCTTTTTCTGTTTAATATTATTGTAGTAAACAAAATGAAAACCCTGTAGAGTCAAGCTCGTAACAGTTCCTCATTGGGAATAACAAAACTTTATTTGATTAAAAAAGAAAAAGAGAATAAAGAAAAAATATCCTCAAAAATCAAGCATTGTGAACATATGCATGAAAACTAAGACCTTCAATGAGCTCAAGGGGTTGTCTTGTCAAACACCCTCTTTTTTTCTTATGGTTCATTCAACTTTAAACTTGCAAAAGCTCAAAGCTTTAACGTAAATGCATTTGCTTACTTTGCTACACTTGCACTTCCAGCATCATCATTTGGGTAGTATTAACGCCATGGCACAGAATGAAAGGAAAAAGAAAATGATGAAAAGGGGTTGTCAAAACCAAAACCAAGCACAAGGGAATGGACCACCATGAAAAGAAATGAAACAAAGTTTGGAACTTTTAACAACCCAAGTAGCCCAATCCTCAATGCAAGGAGAGAAAAGAGAGGAGAGTTCTTTTCTTTTGTGACATGTGAGTAGTAACCAATAGAGATAGAGACATATAGAGAAGTGAAGAGAACACAGATAAAGATATAAAGATTTTTTTTTCCCTTAAGAATAATTGCAAATTTAGGATGAAACTGAAAGTCTGAAACACAATGGTGTTCCAATTCTGCAAAGGTTCATACATGTGAGTTGTGACATCATGTTACTTGGGAGACAGAGAAGTAAGAAAGTGAATCAGATTTTGTGCAGAGCTTAACGCTATAAATTGGCCTTAACCATAGAGCTATCTCACATTAATAACTCTGAACTAACCATTTTCCCTTATCTACATAAATACTTAATGGGTGACATAAAAATTGAGATTTTCTCTAAATTCGTTCTTTAACGGATTTGATCCATTAAATTAATTTTTTAAAGATTATAAATTAACCATATTTATCTTTTTAGTTATTCCATTAATAATTTTTGTCCGCTATTAATTATGTAAAATGTTAAACATAATACGTAATTAACATGTTCGATTAGACGCTGATCAAATATGTTTATGAAAATTTATTAATTTAGTCACTATATCATATTGGTATCAGAGTTTATATAATTGAAAAAAATAACTAAATTAAAAGAATTTTATAAATATATTTGATTAATGTTCAATTAGACATGTCAAGTTAATATACAATTAGACATGTTAAGTTTAGTATATGTTGTCAATTAACACGACATAGCACGGGCTATTAGTGTAGAGTTGTTTAGATTTGTTTAGGAAGATATAATAGAATTTATATTTCTAAATTTCAAGACATATATTTCTATTTTAATATGTGTATATTAGGTATAATATTCTTATTCGTTGTCCGGGATTTCTCTTATCATGATTGAAGATAATGATTCTAATCATGATATGACAAAATTATATAATTTTAAAAAAATTAATATATGATGTGTAATTACTTGAGTTTTTTATTATTCCTATATATAGGCTTTATTTTTTTTATAATATAGTCTATATATATTTATATCTATTTTTATATAACAATAATATTATATATATTTATATATCTCTTTTTTTAACTCATTCTTACAAATATTGGCATATAATTAATATAGATAACATATATACTGAATAAATATCTCTATTGAATTAATTATAACGATTAATACAAGATAATAACATAAGATAATAACATAAGAATAACCTAATTATAGCAAAAATTTCCATTAAAATTATTGACTAATAATTTGAATATAATTGATATAGTTAAATTGATATAATCGATAAGATTTAGAGTATATAGCAATTATATTAATTATAATAATAATTCACGTGACTTCATATGCAATAATTTGAATTATAATTGTCACCTAATTATACTTGAATATTATTTAATTTTAGATGTTTTATAGGTAAAATTTATTATCACGTGAATTATAATAATTTCAAATTAATATAATTGATATAATTGATATAATTCTAATTCTCATTCATATGTAATAATTTTATCAGTATATATTCACAATTTTAATCAGTGTATAATAATAATAATATTATATGGAGATAATATTAATTAATTAACAAATTAAATTTTTATTATGAAGTTTTATTTTTCACTCAAATTTTTAATCATTAGTGATTTTATTTTTTATATTTACAGTCATTTTTTACTATAAAAAGAAAAAAATAGTTTTAATTGTTTTCTATTTTATTTATTTACAGTCATAATTAAATTTGATATAATTGTAGTAAGTCTCTATAATTATAGCAATATAAACCTGCTTCATATATAGCAATAATATTATACATATTTATATATCTCCTTTTTTATCTCTTTCCTACAAATTTTGGCATATAATTAATGTGGATAATATATAAAACAAACACTCTCTAACCTAACCATTAAGTGATTCAACTCCCTCGCCTACCCTCATAATTCTACCTTCCCCTCCTCCCTTGAAAAGTCACGTTATTGGGTAGCGATTCCCCTCACTTACTATGAGAAACCTAGCGGCTATTCAATTACTTGAAAAAGAAACCCGTCGCGTGTGCTTGCCATCGCCGCCCCGTTCTAGAACCGCTGTCATGCGTCTTACCGCTCCGTCTCCACAGCACCCTTTCGTCATTCCGGAACAGCTATTTGTTCGGTTTTTTTAATCTTACACTTTTGTCCTCCTCTTCGTTGTGTTTTTGTCTCTTTTGATGTACTGTTAGTTTTTGACTCATTTGAAAATAATTTGGTAAAGTGATCTTTATTTTGAAGGTCTAATATTATTATTTTTTGTGTAATGCAAAAAAAATGGGAGTCTCAAATACAAAATATAACTCTGTGTTGATGATCAATGTTGATTTGGAAGAAGTTACAAAATTCAGACAAAGGTTAGAATTTTTGTTGGTTTATTAAAATTACAGTTATATTGTAAGTATAGTTGTGTATGGTTACATCTTTAACATTGTAACGCAAATTTTATTTTGCGTGAATAAAGGATAATGGTTATTGAGATAAGGACACCAACACCGGTTGCACGCATTGAAAAAAGAGCTCCATATTTAGAGGAAGATGATTTTTTGAATAAGACTCCGTACAAACCAATTTCTGAGATTAGGGATCTTATAGAGGTTTTTATATATAACTTGATTACATTCTAAAATTTTCTTATACCATATTTTTTTATGGAGTGTAATCATTTGGTGACATTGTTTTAATTGATTAAACTACTAAATTTCAGAAAACGGTTTGTGTGACCATTGGAGTAGTAAAGGATTTTTTTTTCGGAAAAATCTTGGTGGTACAAGAGTTGCAATGTTTGTCCTTTGGCTATGAGAGAAGAAGGAGATGGTTACAAATGTTTTAGGTGCAAAGTTGAATCACAGAATTTTACTCCAAAGTGTGCATTATTTGTGAAATAAACTTTATTCCAGTTTTTATTAAATGAGATTCGCGATAATATATTTTTTCTTTATTTATAGGTATTCACTAAATTTAAAGGTTGCTGATGAAGAATCCTATGCATCATTCATCGTGTATGAAACTGTTGGTAGTAAGTATTTAAATATTTCTGCTGAGGGTACTAAAAAAAATTTGTATCTACTTAATATACTAAAACTAGGTTTTTTCCCAACTAATTAAAGTGAGATGTCAATTCCTCATGAATCTATTTTCCCGCCAAAATGAATGCACTATTTTCTCGTCTAAGTTTATTTTATAAAAGTATCTTTATTATAAGTATACTATAATTAGCATTTAAGTAATAATGCATAATTATACTAATTTAGGAAAATATCTTTATTTTTAGAAAATACTATTCTCATTTAATGAAAGCACTATTCTTTCTTCTAAAATTATTTTTAGAAAAATATCTTTATTATAATTATATTACAATTAGCATTTTAATGAATAATGCATGATTATACTAATTTAAGAAAATATCTTTATTATAATTATATAAAATAATCTATTTAATATACTATAATTGGATTTTCCCCCAACAAATGAAAGTAAAGTGTCAATTCCTCATGAATTTATTTTCTTTTCAAAATAAAAGTACTATTCTCTCTTCTAAATTTATTTTAAAAAATATCTTTATTAGAATTATATTGTAATTAGCATTTAATGAATAATGCATAATTATACTAATTTAAAAAAATATATCTTAATTATAATTATATAAAAAATTAAATATAAGTTTATAATTCTAATTGCTATAAATATGATACTAACGTTTATAGTAGTAAATTGATATTGCAATAATTAATTTCTATAATTATTTTTGTACTACTAAAGGCTATATATAGTTTCTTTGTGGTTAGTGAGTCTAAATCTAAGAATTAAAGCATTCTTTTTTCTAATATATTATTCTTTTTTGATTGGAAAATTGTTTCTAAGGAGTTTTGTAGGTCAAGTTCAAGTCACATCCCCTCCACATTTTCTACGTTTGTTCGAAAATATTCGAAGTGGAGCATATAATGAGATTGAATTTTCTCAATTTTGGTTCAGTTTTGTAAAGTTCATGCCAATCTTGAAGATGCAATTCAAAGATTGGTACTATATTTAAATTTTCTTCTCTTAAACTTTTTGTATTAAAAAATAATTTTATAACATATTATGATTTTTTTTCAGAAACTACCGGCCTTCTGATGCATTAATGCAATGCGATTGAGGAGAATAAAAGTCAATTTAATTTGACAATTTTAACAAGAAGATGGTCTAAATTTTTACGGATTCTAAGTGTTCGATCATCTGATGTTATTTCGGTTGGTTGTTACGAGAATGATTCTAATCGATACGTATCTAAGGATTAGAATAGATTAAATATTATTTAAATAATTTAGTTCTAATATTGGTTAATTGATTAAATTAGTTTTAGAGAAATTTAAATTGTTGTCTCAATTTATATATTATGACTATTCTTTTTGGATATGTTATTTTTAAACTTTTTAATATGAATTTTTTTTATTTTTAAGTTTGTTTTCTTTTTTGGATATATGTATCACTTTTTTTATATTTTAGATTAGTAATACAATTATTAAGAGAAATGTAATTGATCAATAAATTAGAATGATTAAAAGTTTAATTATATTGTGTAGATACAAAATTGATTAATTAAGATTAGGACGTGAAAAAGCAAAAAGAGTCAAAATACATGATTTTGCTTTCTTGCTAATATATAAAAATACGTGAAAAAAATTAAAATATCACATTTTAAAAAAATTGTTAATCATGCATATAAAAAGGGATGGGAGAATATGCATGAATATAAAAAATAAAAAATTATTACTCGATTGTAGAATAAAAAAATCATATATATATATATATATATATATATATAAATAATCATAACAAAAAAATAATTACTATATGTGACTTAAATTTTTATATGTACAATTAATATATAAATAAACAAATATTTAAAATTATTTAACAAAATTAATATATATGTATAGATAAATAAAAGAATTATTATAATTTATAAAAATTACATATACGATGACATTAATAATAAAGAATAAAAAAATTATTGAATGATTGCAGGCTCAAAAAAATTAATCATGATAAAAAAAATAATTAATATATGCAATTTAAATATATTTACATACAATTAATATATATATATATATATATAAACTACACAAAGAAGTATTTAGGATTATTTGACAAAATAAATATATTCTAAAAATAAAAAAATTATTAACTAAACAATTGATATATATATATATATATATATATATATATATATATATATATATATATATATATATATATATAAAGAAATACAAAAATTAGTATGATTTATGAATATTATTACACATATGATGGTATTAATGGAATAACAAAATCATCGAATGATTATAGGCTAAAAAAAATACTTATAATAAAAAATAAAAAAATTAATATATATGATTTAATATATATGTATACTTAAATAAGAAAAGATTTAAAATTATTTAAACAAAATAAATAAATATATCCTACAAATAAAAAAAATTATTGACTAATCGATTAATATATACTGGTAGTATAAATAAAAAAGAAATTGTATGTTTTCAATTTTGGGAATAAAATGTAAATAATTATAATATAATAATTTGTTTAATTATTAATATTTATAATTGTTATTTTAAATCATAAATTTAGAAAAAAAATTAGATTAACAAAAATGATTAATAACTATATTAGAGTTGATACACATAACACTAGATTAAGAAAAAATAAATGAATAACATGTTACTCTTTTATTAATCAAATTACTACAATTTAAATTAATTTTAATAAAATAATTTAAAATTATAATTTCAACATTAACACATGCATAATACGAATTATTGAACAATGTCTTATCATGTACATGACACGGATTATTAAACAGTTTCTCATGTATTTTTTTTCGAAACTAAAAATACTATTTTTACTTATAATTATTATTCTTTATCAATTCTTTCATTTAAACACTAATATTATTTAATAAATTTTTTATTTTTATTTATCACATTTATTAAAAATTCCTTTTCAATATTTTAGATATTAATTGTTGTTATTTAATTAACTTATTTTAGGTATTTACTTATTAAAATTTTAGGTATTAATTATATTTCAATTACGGTATTAAGACTTTGAACATAATTTCAATTTAATTTTGGACAATATCAAAAACAAATATATATATATATATATATATGATATCTTAGGTATTAATTATTATTATTTATTAACTTATTTTAGGTATTTAATTATAAAAATATTAGATATTAATTATATTCCATTTACTGTGTTAAGACTTTAGACATAATTCTAATTTAATTTTGGACAATGTCAGAAGAAAAAAAAAATATATATATATATATATATATATATATTAAATTAGAAGAGTAGATTTTAATTTTACATAAAATAAAATAATAGATATATAGTATAAATAAATTTACTTGACAAATATAATTATTTATAGTGTGATATTTTATTACGATAACATATCTTTATGTATTGATTCCCTATATAGCAATAAATTTACCTTACTGTCATTAATTGAAACCCGCTTCCCCCCAATTTTGCAGAAACCCGTCACTTGATTTTGGTAACGCGCCAAACACGAGCGGGAGCAGAGCCGCGTACCATCTGCTCCACCCGGCGCTTCCGTCTTGGCTGTCGAATCGTTCAGCAGCCAACCGTGGTTCTATCACCGGCGACGAAGTTGAGCATCTCATCGATACTGCGTGAAACCGCGACACCGTCCTCCACCGTGCGCGAATCCTAGCTATCGCTGCCTCCCCCTTTCACTGGTTTGTTCTTCCACATTGAGCTTTTCTTCTGGTTTTCATTATTGGTTCAGAGTTCTGAACATGTATTTGTCTATATGTTCTATAAATTGTGGTTAATTGAAGCTGTTTTGAGTTAGGGATTTCATTCAGTACGATTAATTAGCAGATTGCAAGTTTATCTTCCAAAAGATCACAAAAATTATAGTATAATACATCTGTCCATGATCATCAAGGATGAATTGCTCTGTTAATTTTTATATTCAGTATGGAGACTTGATTGGTTCACGTTAATATCGTCTATCTCTCACCCTTGAGTCAATCTCTTATTGTGTAGACAGATAGAGTACTATTAGCTTTGTGTGATGAGTGTGGAGCTGAGAAACAAGGTTGAGTGGTTTGAGTGAACAAAAAAGTATGTTGATACCATTGGATTGATTTAATTTTACGGATTCTTTGATGCTCAATCAATTGTTGATTGTTGTTTTTTCTCCCCTTTTTCTTACGATCGATCATCAAATTTATATTGCCTTCTTAAACCTGCTATAGATAGTTGAACTTGAAGGGTAATCGTGTGACTTGGATTGAATCAAGCAATATTTTGGTTGAGAGGAAAGAAAATCACATTAGCCTTTGAACCATCACTGACTCCCCTCCCTGTGTATGTTGCTTTTAAAGTGTGAAATTAAATAGACTAATCTAGTTACAAGGTTCTGGACTAATCCTGATATATAGATGCAAAGTAGTTGTCATCATTCCTTTTAGGTGCGTGTACAGAACTACAGACATACAAACGCTACAGTTTTCATAATGATCTCCATTGTGCTCTTTGCATTCTATCCTGCATCTATGGTCTGCCTCTAAGCTTGGAAATTTGATTCCACTCTGATAAATTTGATTTATTAATATTGTATCCATTCATCTTTTGCATATGTGAGTAGTGGAATTGATCATTCTCCTAGTTAGGAAAAGGGTTTTAATAAGAATGATTTGAGCCTCATGTAACCATAATATTGTAAATGTGTTATAACAAATACTTACCTGCATTGACAACTTCTCACCACTGCATCTTTTGCCTATTATTAGTAATATTAAAGTGAAATAAGCAATATTATGTGAGTTTTGGATATTGTTGGATAATTGATAATATAGTATATTTGATGACATTCTAATTTCCAAAAACTCTGATTAATGAATGAAATGTTGAAGTCAAGAGGAGTTACTAAGTTCTAACAAACATATAGATACATGAGTCTTTATTCCATTTTTAGTTTGACTGATTGGTACCTGTTATGTTTAACAAATTGCAACAGAATATAGAGGTTTCCTTTGTATTATTATTTATGTGAAACTTGAAAGTAGTGCTTAACTAGTTTCCGCAGCTAGCTAGCTTGGCTGGTTTATATACTAATTATTGATAGAAAACTTGGTGTACATAAGATAGGATTTTGGGCATTTTTCCAAGTATGAAAAACAATGAAGATATTATGGACTCTGCGTGTTTACTTATTGATGAGCAGATAATTTATATGCTTTTTGGCATTGTTTTTAGGTAGTTTTTAGTAGGATCTAGCTACTTTTTGGGTTGTTTTTATTAGTTTTTATGCAAAATTCATATTTCTAGACTTTACTATGAGTTTTTGTGTTTTTCTGTGATTTCAGGTATTTTCTGGCTGAAATTGAGGGATCTGAGCAAAAATTTGATTCAGAGGCTGAAAAAGGACTGCAGATGCTGTTAGATTCTGACCTCCCTGCACTCGAAGTGGATTTTCTGGAGCTACAGAACTCCAAATGGTGCGTTCTCAATTGCGTTGAAAAGTAGACATCCAGGGATTTTCAGCAATATATAATAGTCCATACTTTGCTCGAGTTTTGACAACGCAAACTGGCGTTCAAACACCCACTCTCTGCCCTATTCTGAAGTTAAATGCCAGAAACACGTTACAAACTAGAGTTAAATGCCAGAAAAAAGTTACAACCTGGCGTTTAACTCCAAGAGAAGTCTTTATACGTGTAAAGCTCAATGCTCAGCCCAAGCACACACCAAGTGGGCCCGGAAGTGGATTTCTGCATCATTTATTCAATTCTGTAAACCCTAATAGCTAGTTTCATTATAAATAGAACCTTTTACTATTGTATTAGACATCCGAGGGAGCTGATCTTCGGATCATAGAGAGTTCAGTACGCTATATTTTCTTATTTGGGGAGGCTGGCCATTCGGCCATGCCTGGACCTTCATCACTTATGTATTTTCAACGGTGGAGTTTCTACACACTATAGATTAAGGGTGTGGAGCTCTGCTGTTCCTCGAGTATGAATGCAATTATTACTATTTTCTATTCAATTCAAACTTATTCTTATTCTAAGATATTCACTCGTACTTCAACTTGATGAATGTGATGATCCGTGACACTCATCATCATTCTCACCTATGAACGCGTGCCTGACAACCACTTCCGTTCTACCTTAGATTGAGCGTGTATCTCTTGGATTTCTGGTTCATGCGTGATTGATTGCCTCTCCTGACAACAGAGCCTTCAATTCCTTGAGATCAAAGTCTTCGTGGTATAAGCTAGAATCCATTGGCAGCATTCTTGAGATCCCGAAAGTCTAAACCTTGTCTGTGGTATTCCGAGTAGGATCTGGGATGGGATGACTGTGACGAGCTTCAAACTCGCGACTGTAGGGCGTAGTGACAGATGTAAAAGGATAGTAAATCCTATTCCTACATGATCGAAAACCGACAGATGATTAGCCCTACGTAACCCATAGTTTGACCATTTTCACTGAGAGGACGAGAGGTAGCCATTGACGCCGGTGAAACCCAACATACAGCTTGCCATGGAAAAGAGTATGAAGGATTGGATGAAGGCAGTAGGAAAGCAGAGATTCAAAAGGAACAAAGCATCTCTATACACTTATTTGAAATTCTCACCAATGAATTACATAAGTATCTCTATCCTATTTTATTATTTATTTATTTTTTAATTATTAAAACACTATAACCATTTGAATCTGCCTGACTGAAATTTACAAGATGACCATAGCTTGCTTCATACAAAAAATCTCCATGGGATCGACCCTTACTCACGTAAGGTTTATTACTTGGACGACCCAGTGCACTTGCTGGTTAGTTGTGCGGAGTTGTGAAGAAAGTGCTGAGATTATGAACGCGCATACCAAGTTGAGCGCCATTGTTAGAGATCACAATTCCGCGCACCAAATTTTTGGCGCCGTTGCCGGAGATTGTTCGAGTTTGGACAACTGACGGTTCATCTTGTTGCTCAGATTAGGTAATTTTATTTTATTTTTAAAGCTTTTTATTTTTGAAAAAATTTTCAAAAAAAAAATTCATAAAATCATAAAAACCCAAAAATATTTCATGTTTCTTGTTTGAATCTAGTGCCAAATTTTAAGTTTGGTGTTAATTGCATGATTTTGATTATCTTGCAATTTTTGAAACACATGCATTGTGTTCTTGATGATCTTCAAGTTGTTCTTGATGAATTTCCTTGTTTGATCTTCATGATTTCTTGTTTTGCATTGCATGATGTTTTTCATGTGTATTCTTGCATTCATAGAGCCCAAACATGAAAAATTTCTAAGTTTGGTGTCTTACATGTTTTCTTTTATTGAAAACTAAGTTCTTGATGTTCATCATAATCTTCAAGATTGTTCTTGGTGATTCATCTTGACATTCACAATGTTCTTGCATATATCTTGTGTTTTGATCCAAGATTTATATGTTTTGACTCATTTTGTTATTTTTCAAAATTGAAAATATATCTTTTTAGATAAATGATATAGCAAAATGAAGATCCAAGAACATAAAGCAGAGGAATTACAGAGAAAAAGCTTGGCATTTAAAACGCCCAGTAAAGAAGGAAAACTGGCGTTTAAACGCCAGCCAGGGTACATGGCTGGGCATTTAAATGGGCGTTTAAACGCCCAAAACGTGCACCAATTGGGCGTTAAACGCCCAAAACAAGCAGCTCCTGGGCGTTTAACGCCAGGATGACACTAGGGGAGGAATCTTGTTTTCAAATTAAATCTTTTTCAAATCTTCAAAGTTTTTCAAAATCATATCTTTTTCAAATCTTATCTTTTCCAATCATATCCTTCAAAATCATATCTTTTTCAAAAATCAAATCTTGTTTATTTCTCTTTCACTATTTTAAAAAATCTTGATTCAAAAATTTCAAGTTTGTAACTTTCTTGTTAAGAAAGGTTCAACATTTGAAATTTAGAATCATTTCTTTAGTTTCTTGCTAATCAAGTCATAATTTTTAAAAAAATCAAATCTTTTTAAGTTGTTTTTCAATCATATCTTTTACATTCATATCTTTTTCAAATCACATCTTTTTTAAAATTTTAATTTCAAAAATTTTTCTAACTTCTTATCTTTTTCAAATTTACTTCTTATCTTTTCCAAAACCACCTAACTACCTTTTTCACTTCAATTTTCGAAAACCACTTCCAGTTTTTCAAATTTTAATTTAAAATTTATTTTTTTTAAAACTTAGTTTTCGAAAATTTTTCCCTTCCTCTCATCCTTTTCTATTTAAAACACTAACATTCCTCCTCCAGTGCCAATTCGAACTCCATCTCTCATTATGTTCGAATTCCTCTTCACTTACCTCACCCTTCTATTCTTATTTTCCTCTGACACCTCAAGAAATCTCTATACGGTGACATAGAGGATTCCATATTTTTTTTGTTTTCTTCTCTTTCATATGAGTAGGAACAAGGACAAGGGCATACTTGTTGAAGCTGATCCTGAACCTGAAAGGACTCTGAAGAGGAAGCTAAGAGCAACTAAAGCACAAAACTCTGAAGAGGACCTCACTGAAATTTTTGAAAAGGAAGCAGCAAAAAAAAACAATTATGGCCGAACCAAACAACAATGCAAGGAAGATGCTTGGTGATTTCACTACACCAACTTCCAACTTCTATGGAAGAAGCTTCTCAATCCCTGCCATAGGAGCAAACAATTTTGAGCTAAAGCCTCAATTGGTTTCTCTACTGCAACAGAATTGCAAGTTTCATGGACTTCCATCAGAAGATCCTTATCAGTTTTTAACTGAGTTCTTGCAGATCTGTAATACTGTTAAGACCAATGGAGTTGATCCTGAGGTCTACAAGCTTATGCTTTTCCCTTTTGCTGTAAGAGACAGAGCTAGAACATGGTTGGACTCACAACCTAGAGATAGCCTGGACTCTTGGGATAAGCTGGTCACGGCTTTCTTAGCCAAGTTCTTTCCTTCTCAAAAGCTGAGCAAGCTTAGAGTGGATGTTCAAACCTTCAAACAGAAAGAAGGTGAGTCCCTCTATGAAGCTTAGGAAAGATACAAGCAACTGACCAAAAAGTGTCCTTCTGACATGCTTTCAGAATGGACCACCTTAGATATATTCTATGATGGTCTGTCTGAATTTTCCAAGATGTCACTGAACCACTCTGCAGGTGGATCCATTCACCTAAAGAAAATGCCTGCAGAAGCTCAGGAACTCATTGAAATGGTTGCAAATAACCAATTCATGTACACCTCTGAGAGGAATCCTGTGAGTAATGGGACGCCTCAGAAGAGAGGAGTTCTTGAAATTGATGCTCTGAATGCCATACTGGCTCAGAATAAAATATTGACCCAACAAGTCAATATGATCTCTCAGAGTCTGAATGGATTGCAAAATGCACCCAACAGTACTAAAGAAACATCTTTTGAAGAAGAAGCTTATGATCCTGAGAACCCTGCAATGGCAGAGGTGAATTACATGGGTGAAGCCTTTGGCAACACCTATAATTCTTCATGGAGAAATCATCTAAATTTTTCATGGAAGGATCAACAGAAGCAAGGCTTCAATAATAACAATGGTGGAAGAAACAGGTTTAGCAATAGCAAACTTTTTCCATCATCATCTCAGCAACAGACAGAGCATTCTGAGCAGAATCCCTCTAGCTTAGCAAACATAGTCTCTGGCCTGTCCAAGGCCACTCTCAGTTTCATGAATAAAACAAGGTCCTCCATTAGAAACTTGGAGGCACAAGTGGGTCAGCTGAGTAAAAGAGTTACTGAAACTCCTCCTAGCACTCTCCCAAGCAATACAGAAGAGAATCCCAAAGGAGAGTGCAAGGCCATTGATGTAATCAACATGGCCGAAACATTAGAAGAGGAGGAGGACGTGAATCCCAATGAGGAAGACCTCAGGGAACGTCCATTGGTCAGTAAGGAACACCCTAATGAGAAACCAAAGGAATCTGAGGCTCATACAGAGACCATAGAGATTCCATTGGACCTCCTTTTACCATTCATGAGCTCTGATGCCTATTCATCTTCTAAAGAGGATGAAGACATTGTTGAAGGGCAAGTTGCCCAATATTTAGGAGCAATCATGAAGCTGAATGCCAAGCTGTTTGGTAATGAGACTTGGGAGGAAGAACCTCCCTTGCTCACCAATGAACTGAATACATTGGTTCAGCAAACTTTACCTCAAAAGAAACACGATCCTGGTAAATTCTTAATACCCTGTACCATAGGCACCATGACCTTTGAGAAAGCTCTGTGTGACCTGGGGTCAGGGATAAACATGATGCCACTCTCTGTAATGGAGAAATTGGGAATCTTTGAGGTACAAGCTGTTAAATTCTCATTAGAGATGGCAGATAAATCTATGACAAAGGCTTATGGACTAGTAGAGGACGTGCTAGTGAAGGTTGAAGGCCTTTACATCTCTGCTAACTTCATAATCCTAGACACTAGGAGGGATGAGGATGAATCCATCATCCTAGGAAGACCTTTCCTAGCCACAGCAAGAGCTGTGATTGATGTCGACAGAGGAGAGTTGATCCTTCATGTGAATGAAGAATGCCTTGTAGTAAAGACTCAAGGTTTTTCCTCTGTAACTGTTCTGAGGGTTACCTGAAACTATAGGTCGATCTCGGATGAGATCTTCTACGCTGATCGGAGCTGCGGGGTCCGATCTGAGGGAGGTGGTTGGAGTCGTTGTGGCTGACTCATTAGACTTGGTGAGGATGCTGATCCTTCGTTCCCAGAGGGTGGGGGGTACCTGCAAGGGACTCCGATGCTTAAGTTAGCAAGGGTATTAAGCAGGTATTGAGTAGAATCAGAGTATGAGTTATACCTGGGTGCTCCAGTGTATTTATAGTGATGAGGCGTGACCTTTTTAGATAAGATAAGTTAGTTATCTTATCTTATCTTTCCTTCTAGGTGAGGTCAGCTTATCTTCATGGGAACCGCCCTTCTCTTTGTAGGCTTGGACTGCCTTTGGATCCGGGCCGTGTTCCTCTACCTGGTCCCTTTATTGGGCTTTCCTGTTGATTTGGCCGACCTCTTTGATAAGAGATCAGATGGTCGGACCTAAAGAGGTCGGTCACTTTGTCGCTAAATCATCCCAGGTCGGATAGCTCGACCCAGGGTATGAAAAGTGCCCCTGCTCGAGCTCGGTCTTTCTGACCCCTTTTTTAGGTGAAGCCGAGCTCGGGCATTTTGTCGACTTCTTCCTTGTAGAGCTCCTTTTGAATGTGGAACGTTTCGCTTCCACTGAGAGCGTGCGCCTTTGTATTATCGTGCCAGCCTTGAGAACGTGCGAGGGTTTTAATGCCCTCGTTAATTGGTTTTTAATGCCCCTATTTTCTTTTCCTTTATTTCAAATTTTGTATCCAAGAGACGGTTTTCTTTTTCCTGTAACTTCCCTTCTTTTTCGCCATTTCCTGTCCTGCATTCCTCATTGGCATTCACTGGTGCTTCTGCTTCGCGGTCAATTCTTGCTGCTCTGCTCTGCTTTTCAGCTTTTTTCTTCAAAGCTTTCCTCCTTCTTCCAGGTTGGTTTTGCTTTCTCTTCACCATTTATTTCTGCTACTTTGTTTTTGACTCTCTGATGACGCTCTGATTTTGTGTGTTTAGAAAGTTTGGACCTTTTCCTTAGTTTCTGTACTTGGTTTATTGCTGTGATGCCTATTTCCTGGTCTTCTTTCATCCTTATGCATGTTTTGGGTGATTTTCCTGGTTTTGGCTTCTTTTTAGGGCTTCGTGTGTTGTCGTTGATTTCCGTACTGCTATTTCGAAAAAGGTTGCTCCTTTGATAACTTGTTTTTCGTTGATGACTTTTCTTTGATAGAGACGATGGTTTTTGATGACTTTCCTTTGACCTTTGCCTTTTTCTCCTTAGGACGCTATTTTGTTTGAAAAGAGGGTTTATCTTTGTAGCTTTTTCTGAGACTTCACTCTGTCATTACCTCCAAAGGATGCCCCTGGACCTTGGTGTGCGTCTTGGGGTTTTCCTTTTACTGCTTTGTGTGCTTAAGGTCGTGTTTGTCCGAGTTGCTCCATTTTGTCCGAACTTGCTTTTTTTTGGGGGTTAGTAACCCGTTTCCTTTTCTTTGTAGGATTAGTTGGCCATGTCGTCTCGCAAAAATGTTGTCGAAGCGTCCTCTAAGGTTCCCGAGGGGATGTCCGACTGGTTGAACTCCCTGGTGTTGCTGTGTGTATCCCTAGCTAATGCGGAATTCTGTACGGAGCTTAGGAAACACCATCGGATATGTAGTAGTGAGGATCAAGAACGTAACTATGAGTTGGTGGCACCCGATTCTAATGACAGGGTCTGTTTTCCTACTTCGACCCAGGGAGAGCGTCCTTTCTTTTATGCATACGATTTCTTCTTTAGCCAGATGGATATTACCTTTCCTTTTACTTCCTTTGAGGTCGACCTGTTGTGGTCTTGCAACGTGGCCCCATCTCAGCTTCATCCGAATTCTTGGGACTTTATTAAAATTTTTCAGATGGTTTGTCATGAGTTTGGTGTTAAGCCCTCTTTAACCCTTTTTCTGTATCTCTTTGTGTTGACCAAGCCTGGGACTACCAAAAAGAAAGCTTCTTGGATTTCTTTTAGGTCGGCCCAGGGACATAAAGTCTTCTCCATGTATGATGAGTCTTTTCGCGATTTTAAGAATTACTTCTTCATGATCCGAGCTGTTGAGGGAGCTCGTCCTTTCTTCCTGGATGAGAATAGCGAGCCTTGTTTTCCTTTAGAGTGGCAAAGGAACGTAGTTGTGTCTAGGTATACCTGGGAGATGTTAGACGAGGTTGAGCAGGCCTTTGTTACTGCCTTAGAGGATATTTAGGGGGAACCTCCTTATCTCGAGACCAAGAAATTTCTGGGGGATCCATCCTTGATTCGTGCTGTGCTGGGTATTTTATGAATTGTGTTCTCATGTCTTTTGTTCTCTGCTTTCTTTTCTATGTATTCATAAGTCGTTTGTATTTTTCTTGTTTTTCAGAGATGTTAAAGAATAATGACTCACTGAAGGCCTTTAAGAAGGCAAGGAAGGCTACCGCGGCTCAGAACATCCCGGCCAAGGTAGTCGGGGAAGGGTCCTCCCAAGTTTTGTCGAGGCCGTCCGTCCCGAGCTCTCATGGGCCGAGAAGGATGATCCTGATTCCCCGGGTTCGTTTGGCTGACCCGCCTCCGACTTCAGTGGGTACCTCTGCTCCTCTAGTTGCTCCTCCTCCAAAAAGACCTCGGATTGTCGAACCGTTTAATCTTGGTCCTCCCGAATTTGATGCAGTTGGGTTTGTAGACCAACAGATTGCTCCCTATGGTGTTATGCCTACCGATGATGTATCCATTCTTCGTCATTTAGAATTTATTACTTGGAGTGGTATTACTCTGGCACACATGGGAGCGGCTTTATACCGCACTGCTCAAGATCTTCCTATTCACGCTACCAATGCTTTTATGGAGGAGGAAAAATCAAAATTTGACCGAATCAAGGGTTTGAAGGAGGACCTTGAGGTGGAAGTAGCCGAGATGAAAAAAGAGCTGAAGGGGGAGAAGGCCCGGGCTGTTGGTCTGGCGGCTGCCGCACAACTGGCTGAGGATACGGCTCAAAAACATAAGGATAGCTATGTTACTACTTATAGAGAGGTGATGGAGCTCAGGAGTAGGTTGGAATCTGTTCAGGCCGATTACTCTGAACTTCAAAGTCATCTCGTAGGTAGTGTTACTGCGGCTTATGAGAATCTGAAAGAGCAATTCCGAGTTCTTGCGCCAGATCTCAACCTTTTCCTTATTAGCTTGGACAATATTGTTAGGGATGGTAAGATTGTTCCTGACGATCCCGACGATGATGATGATGATCGCCCTTCACTACCTGCTACCAAGACCTCTACCATGCTGACTTCTCCTACTTCTACTGCCGGGATCAGCCGCCCGGAAGGGGAACCGGATTGCCAAATCTTGAATCGAGATGACGGCACGGTAGATGCGGTGCCTCTTCAGGCTCGTCCTCCTTCACCCCAAGTTGATGCTATTGAGAAATCTTCTAATGTTGACTGGGTTTTCTTCCTGTTTAATGTTGATAGCCCGGCTTGTGGGCTTTTGAACTCTTTATTTTTGTAAATGGTGTTTTGCTGACTGTTAATACTTTTTGGGTTGCTTGTTTAGCAACTTTTATTTTGAAAAAACAAAGTAGTTCCCGAGCTTCTGGGACTGATTTTGGCGGCCTCTGGAGTTTGCTATTATCATAACTTAGTAGTTTTTATATCGTGTCTGCTTGCACTCGTCTTGGTACCTTTTGGCTTGGTTTTGATTGCTTTTGGACCTCATTCACGTCTCTTCGGGGGGACTATTGTAATTTGTGTCCTGAGCCTTGCATCGTGTCGGGTCCTGTCGATTTACTAGGTAATCCTTTTTCTCGGATCTTGTTCAGATCTCTTTTGGGGATTACCTTTCGTAGCTTTACATCTTTCTGGGCCGACTTCATCGTGTCGGGCCTTGTCGAGTTACTAGGTAATCCTCTTTCTTGGATCTTGTTCAGATCTCTTTCAGGGATTACTTTTATAACTCTTTGTTGCTTGGACCGACTTTGTCATGTCGGGCTTTTCCGAGTTATTTCTGTAATCCTCTTTCTTGGACCTTGTTCAGGTCTCTTTCAGGGATTACTTTTATAACTCTTTGTCGTTTGGACCGACTTCGTCATGTCGGGCTCTTTCGAGTTATTTCTGTAATCCTCTTTCTTGGACCTTGCTCAGGTCTCTTTCAGGGATTACTTTTATAACTCTTTGTCGTTTGGACCGACTTCGTCATGTCGGGCTCTTTCGAGTTATTTCTGTAATCCTCTTTCTTGGACCTTGCTCAGGTCTCTTTCAGGGATTACTTTTATAACTCTTTGTTGCTTGGACCGACTTCGTCATGTCGAGCTCTTCCGAGTTATTTCTGTAATCCTCTTTCTTGGACCTTGCTCAGGTCTCTTTCAGGGATTACTTTTATAACTCTTTGTCGTTTGGACCGACTTCGTCATGTCAGGCTCTTCCGAGTTATTTCTGTAATCCTCTTTCTTGGACCTTGCTCAGGTCTCTTTCAGGGATTACTTTTATCACTCTTTGTTGCTTGGACCGACTTCATCATGTCGAGCTCTTCCAAGTTATTTCTGTAATCCTCTTTCTTGGACCTTGCTCAGGTCTCTTTCAGGAATTACTTTCATAACTCTTGTAGTGAGCCGACCTTTGTCGTTTTGGGCCCTTCTAAGTTATAGCAATCCTCTTTTATAGGGTTGGCCAGACCTCTTTCTAGGGATTTACTGATAACTTTTAGTCGACGCGACTGGTCCGACTTGTTATTGTCGGTCCGTCAGTAAGTTATTTTGTAGCAATCCATTTTGGTAAGACCTCGTCAGGTCTTTTCTATGGATCACTTTCGATAACTTCTTGCCTTATTCTGTTTTCACTTTTGTCGATTTTTGTAGAAATTGGGTTTTAACCCTCGTATGTTCAACCTCTGATGAATTTGGTTTTCATCTTTGCGGGTCTTTTGTCGCGATCATGCAGTGAATTCGATTTTCACTTTTGCCGATCTGTAGCTTTATAATCGGACGGTGAATGTTTCAGATTAATGCGGCTTGAAAACTTGTAGAGAATCTGAATAAAATTTATTCAAAAGAAAATGCAAATATATACATGTAGGGGTTTTTCATTAAGTTAGGTAGTTAGCAGGCCTTGGCTTGGCGCCTCATTAAAAACCTTTTCAAGAAAAAGAGTGCGCCTTATCCTAAGGTCCTTTATCACCCTTAACTATAGTACGTTCTTAGGTTGTAGACATGCCACGACCTGGGAAGCTCTCGTCCGTCGAGTTCGGACAGCCTGTAGCAGCCTTTTCTGAGTATTTCCATGACTCGGTAAGGTCCTTTCCAGTTTGCTGCCAGCTTTCCTTCTCCAGGTCGAGTCGTTCCCTATATCATTTCGGATTAGGACGAGGTCATTTTCCATGAAGGCCCGCTGTATCACCTTTTGATTGTATCTTGAAGCCATTCGCCTTTTTAATGCCTCTTCCCTGATTTGAGCTCTTTCTTGAACTTCTGGGAGTAGGTCGAGTTCTTCCCTTTGGAGTTGGGAGTTAGCTTCCTCATTATAGTAGATTGCCTTGTGCGACCTTTCTTCAATCTCTACTGGGATCATTGCTTCTATTCCGTAGGTGGTGCACGAAATTGTGATCTCCAGGCTCGAACAATCCCTGGTAAAGGCTCCAAAAACTTGGTGCTCTGATCTCAATACATAATTGTCACAACTTCGATACAACTAACCAGCAAGTGCACTGGGTCGTCCAAGTAATACCTTACGTGAGTAAGGGTCGAATCCCACGGAGATTGTTGGTATGAAGCAAGCTATGGTCACCTTGCAAATCTCAGTTAGGCAGATATAAATTGATAATGGTGTTTTTGAATACTAATTAATAGAATAGGGATAGAAATATTTATGTAATTCATTGGTGAGAATTTCAGATAAGCGAATGGAGATGCTTTCGTTCCTCTGAACCTCTGCTTTCCTGCTATCTTCATCCAATCAGTCTTACTCCTTTCCATGGCTGGCTTTATGTGATACATCACCATTGTCAACGGCTACTTTCGGTCATCTCTCGGGAAAATGATCCAATGCCCTGTCACGGCACGGCTAATCGTCTGGAGGCATCACCCTTGTCAATGGCTTCATCTTATCCTCTCAGTGAAAATGATCAACGCACCCTGTTACGGCACGGCTATTCATCTGTCGGTTCTCGATCATGCTGGAATAGGATTTACTATCCTTTTGCGTCTGTCACTAACGCCCTGCAATCGCGAGTTTGGAGCTCGCCACAGTCATTCATTCATTGAATCCTACTCGGAATACCACAGACAAGGTTTAGACCTTCCGGATTCTCTTGAATGCCACCATCATTCTAGCTTACGCCACGAAGATTCTGGTTAGGAGATCTAAGAGATACTCATTCAGTCTAAGGTAGAACGGAAGTGGTTGTCAGGCACGCGTTCATAGGGAATGATGATGATTGTCACGTTCATCACATTCAGATTGAAGTACGAATGAATATCTTAGAAGCGAAACAAGATGAATTGAATAGAAAATAGTAGTACTTTGCATTAATCTTTGAGGAACAGCAGAGCTCCACACCTTAATCTATGGAGTGTAGAAACTCTACCGTTAAAAATACATAAGTGAGAGGTCCAGGCATGGCCGAGATGGCCATCCCCTCTGATCTAAGAACCAGGCGTCCAAAGATGGTCAAAAAGACTCAAAGATGGTTCAAAAGATGTCTAATACAATAGTAAAAGGTCCTATTTATAATAAACTAGCTACTAGGGTTTACATGAGTAAGTAATTGATGCATAAATCCACTTTCGGGGCCCACTTGGTGTGTGCTTGGGCTGAGCTTGAGTGTTGCACGTGTAGAGGTCCTTTTGTGGAGTTGAACGCCAGCTTTTGTGCCATTTCTGGCGTTCAACTCTGGTTTTGGCTCCTTTTCTGGCGCTGGACGCCAGATTTGGGCAGAGAGCTGGCGTTGAACGCCAGTTTGCGTCGTCTAAACTTGGCCAAAGTATGGACTATTATACATTGCTGGAAAGCCCTGGATGTCTACTTTCCAACGCAATTGGAAGCGCGCCATTTCGAGTTCTGTAGCTCCAGAAAATCCACTTTGAGTGCAGGGAGGTCAGAATCCAACAGCATCAGCAGTCCTTCTTCAACCTCTGAATCTGATTTTTGCTCAAGTCCCTCAATTTCAGTCAGAAAATACCTGAAATCACAGAAAAACACACAAACTCATAGTAAAGTCCAGAAATGTGAATTTAACATAAAAACTAATGAAAACATCCCTAAAAGTAACTAGATCCTACTAAAAACATACTAAAAATAATGCCAAAAAGCGTATAAATTATCCGCTCATCACAACACCAAACTTAAATTGTTGCTTGTCCCCAAGCAACTGAAAATCAAATAGGATAAAAAGAAGAGAATATACTATAAATTCCAAACTATCAATGAAACATAGCTCCAATCAAATGAGCGGGACTTATAGCTTTTTGCCTCTTGAATAGTTTTGGCATCTCACTTTATCCATTGAGGTTCAGAATGATTGGCATCTATAGGAACTCGGAGTTCAGATAGTGTTATTGATTCTCCTAGTTCAGTATGATGATTCTTGAACACAGCTTCTTTATGAGTCTTGGTCGTGGCCCTAAGCACTTTGTTTTCCAGTATTACCACCGGATACATAAATGCCACAGACACATAATTGGGTGAACCTTTTCAGATTGTGACTCAGCTTTGCTAAAGTCCCCAATTAGAGGTGTCCAGGGTTCTTAAGCACACTCTTTTTTTGCTTTGGACCTTGACTTTAACCGCTCAGTCTAAAGTTTTCACTTGACACCTACACGCCACAAGCACATGGTTAGGGACAGCTTGGTTTAGCCGCTTAGACCAGGATTTTATTCCTTTAGGCCCTCCTATCCACTGATGCTCAAAACCTTGGGATCCTTTTTATTTGCCCTTGCCTTTTGGTTTTAAGGGTTATTGGCTTTTTGCTCTTGCCTCTTGGTTTTAAGAGCTTTTGGCTTTTTCTGCTTGCTTTTTCTTTCTATTTTTTTTTCGCCTATTTTTTTTTTCTGCAAGCTTTGTTCTTTGCTGCTTTTTCTTGTTTCAAGAATCATTTTTATGATTTTTCAGATTATCAAATAACATGTCTCCTAGTCATTATTCTTTCAAGAGCCAACATATTTAACATTCTTAAACAACAACTTCAAAAGACATATGCACTGTTCAAGCATACATTCAGAAAACAAGAAGCATTGTCACCACATCAATATAATTAAACTAAGTTCAAGGATAAATTCGAAACTCATGTACTTCTTGTTCTTTTGAATTAAAACATTTTTCATTTAAGAGAGGTGATGGATTCATAGGACATTCATAACTTTAAGACAAAGTTACTAACTACTAATGATCATGTAATGAAGACACAAACATAGATAAGCACATAACATAGAAAACGAAAAACAGAAGAAATAAGAACAAGGAATGAATCCACCTTAGTGATTATGGCGTTTTCTTGTTGAGGAACCAATGATGTCCTTGAGCTCTTCTATATCTCTTCCTTGTCTTTGTTGCTCCTCCTTCATTGCTATTTGATCTTCTCTTATTTCATGAAGGATGATGGAGTGCTCTTGATGTTCCACCCTTAATTGTCCTATATTGGAACTCAATTCTCCTAGGGAGGTGTTGATTTGCTTCCAATAGTTCTGTAGAGGAAAGTGCATTTGAGGCATCTCTGGGATCTCATGGTGATGAGCTTCATACGCCTCTTGAGTTCCATGAATGGGCTCTCTTGCTTGCTCCATCTTTTTCTTAGTGATGGGCTTGTCTTCTTTAATGAAGAGATCTCCCTCTATGTCAATCCCAGCCGAATTGCATAGGTGGCAAATAAGGTGAGGAAAGGCTAACCTTGCCATAGTGGAGGACTTGTCAGCCACCTTGTAGAGTTCTTGAGGTATAATCTCATGAACTTCCACCTCTTCTCCAATCATGATGCTATGGATCATGATGGCCCGGTCTATAGTAACTTCAGACCGGTTGCTAGTGGGAATGATTGAGCATTGAATGAACTCCAACCATCCTCTAGCTACAGGCTTGAGGTCCAATCTTCTTAGTTGAACCGGCTTACCTTTGGAGTCAATCTTCCATTAAGCTCCTTCTACACATATGTCCATAAGGACTTGATCCAACCTTTGATTAAAGTTGACCCTTCTAGTGTAGGGGCGTTCATCTCCTTACATCATAGGCAAGTTAAACGCCAACCTCACATCTTCCGGACTAAAATCTAAGTATTTCCCCCGAACCATTGTAACATAGTTCTTTGGATCCGGGTTCTTACTTTGATCATGGTTCTTGGTGATCCATGCATTGGCATAGAACTCTTGAACCATTAAGATGCCGACTTGTTGGATGGGATTTGTTAGAACTTCCCAACCTCTTCTTTGAATTTCATGTCGGATCTCCGGATACTCATTTCTTTTGAGTTTGAAAGGGACCTCAGGGATCACCTTCTTCTTGGCCACAACATCATAGAAGTGGTCTTGATGGGCTTTGGAGATGAACCTTTCCATCTCCCATGACTCGGATGTGGAAGCTTTTATCTTCCCTTTCCCCTTTTTAGAGGATTCTCCGGTCTTAGGTGCCATCAATGGTAATGGAAAAACAAAAAGCTTATGCTTTTACCACACCAAACTTAGAATATTGCTCGCCCTCGAGCAATAAAAGAAAGAATAGATGAAGAAGAAGAAAAAATGGAGGAGAGGGAGGGTGGGGAGTGTTTCGGCCAAGAAGGGTGTAGAGGGGTGTGTTGTGTGAATTTGATGAAGAATGGAGGGCTTTATATAGGGAAGGGAGGGGGGAAAGGTTTTGGCCATATGGGTGGGATTGGGTGGGAAATTGGTTTTGAATTTTGAAGGTAGGTGGGGTTTAAGAGGTAGGTTTATGGGAAAGAGTGGATGGATGTGAGTGGTGAAGAGGTGATGGGGAAGAGAGTTTGAGGTGATTGGTTAAGGGTTTTTGGGGAAGAGTGTTTATGGGGTTGTGTGAAAGAGAGTGGTGAGAAGAAGTGAGTGGAGGTAGGTGGGGATCCTATGGGGTCCACAGATCCTGAGGTGTTCAAGGATTTACATCCTTGCACCCATTAGGCATGTAAAAATGCCTTTGCACACAACTCTGGGCGTTCAGCGCCAGGTTGGTGGCCATTTTGGGCGTTCAACGCCCATTTGCTGCCATTTCTGGTGTTGAACGCCAGAACCATGCTTGTTCTGGGCGTTCAGCGCCAGGTTGCTGCCCATTTTGGGCGTTCAGCGCCAGAACCATGCTCTGTTCTGGCGCTGAACGCCAGACAGATGCTCCTCCAGGGTGTGATTTTTCTTCTGCTGTTTTTGATTCCGTTTTTGATTTTTTTGTTTATTTTGTGGCTCCACATGATCATGAACCTATAAAGACATATAACTAAGAAAAATATAGTTAGATAAATAGAAATTGGGTTGCCTCCCAACAAGCGCTTCTTTAATGTCAATAGCTTGACAGTGGGCTCTCATGGAGCCTCACAGATGTTCAGAGCATTGTTGAGACTCTCCAACACCAAACTTAGAGTTTGGATATGGGAGTTCAACACCAAACTTAGAGTTTGGTTGTGGCCTCCCAACACCAAACTTAGAGTTTGACTGTGGGGGCTCTGGTTGACTCTGTTTTGAGAGAAGCTTTTTCTGCTTCCTCTCCATGGGTGCAGAGAGAGATCCTTGAGTTGTAAACACAAGGTTGTCCTTATTCAATTGAAGGATCAGTTCTCCTCTGTCCACATCAATCACAACTCTTGCTGTGGCTAGGAAAGGTCTTCCTAGGATGATGGATTCATCCTCTTCCTTTCCAGTATCTAAGACTATGAAATCAGCAGGGATGTAAAGGCCTTCAACCTTTACTAACACGTCCTCTACTTGTCCATAAGCCTGTTTTCTTGAATTGTCTGCCATCTCTAATGAGATTTTAGCAGCTTGCACCCCATAGATTCCCAGTTTCTCTATTACAGAGAGGGGCATGAGGTTTATTCCTGAACCAAGGTCACACAGAGCCTTAAAGATCATGGTGCCTATGGTACATGGTATTATGAACTTTCCAGGATCCTGTCTCTTCTGAGGCAATGTCAGTTGTTCCAGATCTCTTAGTTCATTGATGAACAAGGGAGGTTCAACTTCCCAAGTATCAATGCTAAATAATTTGGCATTCAGCTTCATGATTGCACCAAGAAACTTGGCAGTTTGCTCTTCAGTAACATCCTCATTCTCTTCAGAAGAGGAATACTCATCAGAGCTCATGAAGGGCATAAGGAGGTTCAATGGAATCTCTATGGTCTCTAGATGAGCCTCAGAGTCCTTTGGTTCCTTAGAGGGAAGCTCCTTATTGATCACTGGACATCCCAGGAGGTCTTCCTCCTTGGGATTCACGTCCTCCACTCCCCTTGTAGGTTCGGCCATGGTGCTTATGTCAATGGCCTTGCACTCTCCTTTTGGGTTCTCTTCTGTATTGCTTGGGAGAGTACTGGGAGGGATTTCAGTGATCCTTTTACTCAACTGGCCCACTTGTGCTTCTAGATTTCTAATGGAAGATCTTGTTTCATTCATGAAACTTACAGTGGCCTTAGATAGATCAGAGACTAAATTTGCTAAATTAGAAGTATTTTGTTCAGAGTTCTCTGTCTGTTGCTGAGTGGATGATGGAAAAGGTTTATTATTGTTAAACCTGTTTCTTCCACCATTATTAAAGCCTTGTTGAGGCTTTTGATCCTTCCATGAGAAATTTGGATGATTTCTCTATGATGAGTTATAGGTGTTTCCATAAGGTTCACCTAAGTAATTTACCTCTGCTATTGCAGGGTTCTCAGGATCATAAGCTTCTTCTTCAGGAGAAGCCTCTTGAGTACTGTTGGATGCAGCTTGCATTCCATTCAGACTCTGAAAAATCATATTGACTTGCTGAGTCAATATTTTGTTCTGAGCCAATATGGCATTCAGAGTATCAACTTCAAGAACTCCCTTCTTCATAGGCGTCCCATTACTCACAGGATTCCTTTCAGAAGTGTACATGAACTGGTTATTAGCAACCATGTCAATGAGTTCTTGAGCTTCTGCAGGCATTTTCTTTAGGTGAATGGATCCACCTGCAGAAGTGTCCAGTGACATCTTTGATAGCTCAGATAAACCATCATAGAATATATCCAGGATGGTCCATTCTGAAAGCATGTCAGAAGGACACTTTTTGGTCAACTGTTTGTATCTTTCCCAAGCTTCATAGAGGGATTCACCTTCTTTCTGTCTGAAGGTTTGAACATCAGCTCTAAGCTTGCTCAGCTTTTGAGGAGGAAAGTACATGGCTAAGAAAGCCGTGACCAGCTTATCCCAAGAGTTCAGGCTGTCTTTGGGTTGAGAATCCAACCATAATCTAGCTCTGTCTCTTATAGCAAAAGGGAAAAGCATGAGCCTGTAGACTTCAGGATCTACTCCATTAGTCTTAACAGTATCACATATCTACAAGAATTCAGTTAAGAACTGAAAAGGATCTTCAGATGGAAGTCCATGAAACTTGCAGTTCTGCTGCATCAGAGAAACTAATTGAGGTTTCAGCTCAAAGTTGTTTGCTCCAATGGCAGGAATTGAGATGCTTCTTCCATGTAAATTGGAATTAGGTGCAGTAAAGTCACCAAGCATCTTCCTTACATTATTATTATTTTCGGCTGCCATCTCCTCTTCCTGTTCAAAAATTTCTGAAAGGTTATCTCTGGATTGTTGTAATTTAGCTTCTCTTAATTTTCTCTTCAGAGTCCTTTCAGGTTCTGGATCTGCTTCAACAAGAATGTTCTTGTCGTTGCTCCTACTCATATGACAAAGGAGAGGACACGGAAAAATAATAATAATAATAGAGATCCTTTATACCACAGTATAGAGATCCCTGTGTGAGTAGAAGAAGAGGGGGAGACAAAGAATGTAATGTAATGGAAGAAACACAACTGTGAGGAGGGTTGAGATGTGAGATGAGATGTTAGTAAATGAATAAATAAATAGAATAAGATGGGAGATGGAGAATTTTCAAAAAATATTTTTGAAAAAGAGTTAGTGATTTTCGAAAATGGTTTTTGAAAAATGTTAGTATTTTTTGAAAATTTTTAAAATCAAAAATAAAAATAAAAATAAAAATAATTAGTTAATTAAAAAGAAATTTTTGAAAAAGAGGGAAGATTTTTTCGAAAATTAGAGAGAGAGAGTTAGTTAGGTAGTTTTGAAAAAGATAAGAGACAAACAAAAAAGTTAGTTAGTTAGTTGAAACACATTTTGAAAAGATAAGAAGTTAGGAAGTTAGAAAAGATATTTTGAAATCAAATTTTTGAAAAAGATAAGATAGGAAGATATTTGGAAAAGATATGATTGAAATTAGTTTTTGAAAAAGATTTGATTTTTAAAAATCAAAATTAATGACTTGATTCACAAGAAATCACAAGATATGATTCTAGAACTCAAAGTTTGAATCTTTCTTAACAAGTAAGTAACAAACTTGAAATTTTTGAATCAAAACATTAATTGTTTATGTTATTTTCGAAAATTTGATCTAAAAATAAGAAAAAGATTTTTGAAAAATATTTTTGGAATTTTCGAAAATAACTAAGAAATTTGAAAAAGATTTGATTTTTGAAAAAGATTTTGAAAAAGGTGAGATTTTTAAATTGAAAATTTGATTTGACTCATGAAAACAACTAGATTTTAAAAATTTTTGAAAATGTCAATTCAAATTTTCGAATTTGATGATGAGAAAAAGAGAAAGATTTTTTTTTTTTATTTTTGAATGTTTATGATGAGAGGAAAAACATGAAAATTATGCAATGCATGAAATTTTTAGATCAAAACAATGAATGCATGCAAGAATGCTATGAATGTCAAGATGAACACCAAGAACACTATGAAGATCATGATGAACATCAAGAACACATTTTTGAAAAATTTTTAATGCAAAGAAAAACATGCAAGACACCAAACTTAGAATTCTTTAATGCTTAGACACTAAGAATTCAAGAATGCATATGAAAAACAAGAAAGGACACAAAACATGCAAATGCAAAGATCAAACAAGAAGACTTACCAAGAACAACTTGAAGATCATGAAGAACACTATGAATGCATGAATTTTCGAAAAATGCAAGATGCATATGCAATTGACACCAAACTTATGATATGCCTCAAGACTCAAACAAGAAACACAAAAAATATATATATATTTTTTATTTTTATGATTTTCAAAATTTTTTTTGGATTTTTATTTATTTTTCGAAAATTATTATGAAAAAGAAAAAAATAAGGATTCCAAAATTTTTAATATGAATTCCAGGAATCTTGCCATATTAGTCTAAAGCTTCAGTCCAGGAATTAGACATGGCTCACTAGCCAGCCAAGCCTTCAATGAAAGCTCCAGTCCAAAACACTAGACATGGCCAATGACCAGCCAAGCTTCAGCAAACATAGATACCTCTCATGTATACAACAGCTGATATTTCATCCAACTTCATATACTTATAAGTGGAAGCCTCAGTCCAAATGAATTTAGACATGGCTTTACAGCCAGCCAGGCTTCACATGCTTCATGAAACACTAGAATTCATTCTTAAAAATTTTGAATAAAATTTTTGAAAACATTTTTATATTATTTTTTTCGAAAACAAAGGAGAAAATTTTGAAATATTTTTGAAAAAAAATTTTTTTGAAAATAAAATAAAAAGAAAATTACCTAATCTGAGTAACAAGATGAACCGTCAGTTGTCCATACTCAAACAATCCCCGGCAACGGCGCCAAAAACTTGGTGTTGTTGCCGGGATTGGGATCTCAGATGATTCTTGGCGCCAAACAGGAACAATTAAGTCCCTGGCAACGGCGCCAAAAACTTGGTGCACGAAATTGTGATCTCCAGGCTCGAACAATCCCTGGTAAAGGCTCCAAAAACTTGGTGCTCTGATCTCAATACATAATTGTCACAACTTCGATACAACTAACCAGCAAGTGCACTGGGTCGTCCAAGTAATACCTTACGTGAGTAAGGGTCGAATCCCACGGAGATTGTTGGTATGAAGCAAGCTATGGTCACCTTGCAAATCTCAGTTAGGCAGATATAAATTGATAATGGTGTTTTTGAATACTAATTAATAGAATAGGGATAGAAATATTTATGTAATTCATTGGTGAGAATTTCAGATAAGCGAATGGAGATGCTTTCGTTCCTCTGAACCTCTGCTTTCCTGCTATCTTCATCCAATCAGTCTTACTCCTTTCCATGGCTGGCTTTATGTGATACATCACCATTGTCAACGGCTACTTTCGGTCATCTCTCGGGAAAATGATCCAATGCCCTGTCACGGCACGGCTAATCGTCTGGAGGCATCACCCTTGTCAATGGCTTCATCTTATCCTCTCAGTGAAAATGATCAACGCACCCTGTTACGGCACGGCTATTCATCTGTCGGTTCTCGATCATGCTGGAATAGGATTTACTATCCTTTTGCGTCTGTCACTAACGCCCTGCAATCGCGAGTTTGGAGCTCGCCACAGTCATTCATTCATTGAATCCTACTCGGAATACCACAGACAAGGTTTAGACCTTCCGGATTCTCTTGAATGCCACCATCATTCTAGCTTACGCCACGAAGATTCTGGTTAGGAGATCTAAGAGATACTCATTCAGTCTAAGGTAGAACGGAAGTGGTTGTCAGGCACGCGTTCATAGGGAATGATGATGATTGTCACGTTCATCACATTCAGATTGAAGTACGAATGAATATCTTAGAAGCGAAACAAGATGAATTGAATAGAAAATAGTAGTACTTTGCATTAATCTTTGAGGAACAGCAGAGCTCCACACCTTAATCTATGGAGTGTAGAAACTCTACCGTTAAAAATACATAAGTGAGAGGTCCAGGCATGGCCGAGATGGCCATCCCCTCTGATCTAAGAACCAGGCATCCAAAGATGGTCAAAAAGACTCAAAGATGGTTCAAAAGATGTCTAATACAATAGTAAAAGGTCCTATTTATAATAAACTAGCTACTAGGGTTTACATGAGTAAGTAATTGATGCATAAATCCACTTTCGGGGCCCACTTGGTGTGTGCTTGGGCTGAGCTTGAGTGTTGCACGTGTAGAGGTCCTTTTGTGGAGTTGAACGCCAGCTTTTGTGCCATTTCTGGCGTTCAACTCTGGTTTTGGCTCCTTTTCTGGCGCTGGACGCCAGATTTGGGCAGAGAGCTGGCGTTGAACGCCAGTTTGCGTCGTCTAAACTTGGCCAAAGTATGGACTATTATACATTGCTGGAAAGCCCTGGATGTCTACTTTCCAACGCAATTAGAAGCTCGCCATTTCGAGTTCTGTAGCTCCAGAAAATCCACTTTGAGTGCAGGGAGGTCAGAATCCAACAGCATCAGCAGTCCTTCTTCAACCTCTGAATCTGATTTTTGCTCAAGTCCCTCAATTTCAGTCAGAAAATACCTGAAATCACAGAAAAACACACAAACTCATAGTAAAGTCCAGAAATGTGAATTTAACATAAAAACTAATGAAAACATCCCTAAAAGTAACTAGATCCTACTAAAAACATACTAAAAACAATGCCAAAAAGCGTATAAATTATCCGCTCATCAGTAGGCTAATCAAAAAGGTGATTCCTTTGTGGTGGAATGTGGCGTCGTTCGGTATGCCCATAGGACTTGTGGGAGTTCTTCAGCCCATGCTCCCTTTGCGTCCTGTAATCTCCGTTTCAACCCGGCCAATATGACTTTGTTAGCTGCTTCGGCTTGTCCATTGGCTTGGGGATGTTCCACGGAGGTGAATTGTTGTTTTTTATTGAAGTCGGCTACTAATTTTCTAAAGCCTGTGTCGGTGAATTGGGTGCCATTGTCTGTAGTTATCGAGTGAGGGATCCCGAACCTTGTGATGATGTTCCTATACAGGAATTTCCGACTTCTTTGAGCCGTGGCATTAGCTAGAGGTTCTGCCTTGATCCATTTTGTAAAATAGTCCACCTCTACTATGAGGAACTTAACCTGCCCTGATCCTTGAGGGAAGGGTCCAAGAAGATCGAGTCCCCATTTTGCGAACGGCTAGGGTGAGGTAACGCTGATAAGTTCCTCCGGCGGGGCGATGTGAAGGTTGGCATGCTTCTGACATGGTGGGCATGTCTTTACGAATTCGGTGGCTTCTTTTTGTAGAGTTGGCCAATAAAATCCTGCTCGGAGTACCTTTTTGGTGAGTGCTTGTGCTCCGAGATGATTGCCGCAAATGCCGCTGTGTACTTCTTCTAGAACTTCCTTTGTGTTGGAAGTCGGCACACACTTTAGCAAAGGTGTTGAAATCCCTTTTGTGTACAAATTGTTGTTTATGATGGTGTAGTATTGCGCCTCCCGTTTGAGCATCTTTGCCTCCTTTTCTGCTGTGGGAAGTGTTCCTGCTTTGAGGTAGTTGATTATGGGAGACATCCATCCTTGATCCTGACCTGTTATAGCCAGGATATTTTCTTTTTCCGAGATTGACGGGTTCTGCAAGGTTTCTTGAATGAGGCTTCTGTTGTTGCCCCCTGGTTTGGTGCTGGCTAGTTTTGAGAGCGCGTCTGCTCGGGCGTTCTGTTCCCGGGGTATATGTCGAACTTCGTATTCTTCGATTTGTCTGAGCTGTTCCTTGGTTTTATCCAAGTATTTTTTCATGGTGGGGTCTTTAGCTTGGTAGCTCCCTGTTATTTGTGAAGTGACTACTTGTGAGTCACTGAAGATAATGAGTTTTTGAGCTCCAACCTCCCCAGCCAGCTTCAAACCTGCTAGTAATGCTTCGTATTCTGCTTGGTTGTTTGAGGCCAGGAACCCGAATTTGAGAGAGAGCTCGATTTGAGTTCCTTGGTTGCTTTCGATTATCACACCTGCGCCGCTTCCAGTTTTGTTTGAAGAGCCGTTGACGTAGAGATTCCATTCTACTGGGATTTTTGGAGTGTCTGTGAATTCCACAATGAAGTCGGCCAGGTATTGTGACTTGATTGCTGTCCAAGATTTGTATTGAAGGTCAAATTCAGACAAATCGACTGCCCACTGTAAGATTCTGCCTGCTAAGTTTGTTTTCTGCAAAATCTCTTTTATGGGCTGGTTGGTCCGAACCTTAATGGTATGAGCTTGAAAGTACGGTCGAAGTCGTCGGGATGTCAGAATGAGAGAATAGGCAAACTTCTCTATTTTTTGATAGTTCAGCTCGGATCCCTGTAGTGCCTTACTAATGAAATATACGGGTTGTTGTCCATTGTCGTCTTCTCGAACTAGCGCTGAGGCTACTGCTCGGTTTCCTACCGCGAGGTACAATATGAGCGGTTCCTCTTTCCGTGGTCGAGTCAGGATAGGTGGTTGCCCCAGGAATTTCTTGAAGTCCTAAAAGGCTTGTTCGCACTCCATTGTCCATTCAAACTTCCGTCCCTTCCTCAGGGTAGTGTAGAAAGGTAGAGACTTTATGGCCGATCCGGCCAAAAATCTGGACAAGGCTGCCAATCTTCCGTTTAGTTGTTGTACCTCTTTTACACAAGTCGGACTTTTCATGTCGAGTATGGCTCGGCATTTATCCGGGTTTGCTTCGATTCCTCTTTGTGTGAGCATAAAACCCAGGAATTTGCCGGCTTCTACGGCGAAGGTGCACTTTGCGGGATTGAGTCGCATGCCGTGCTTTCTTATAGTGTCGAATACCTTAGTCAGATCGGACAGTAGAGTTTCTTCACATTGCGTCTTTATTAACATGTCGTCTACGTAGACTTCCATGACTTTTCTGATGTGATCAGAAAAGACTTTATTCATCAGTCTCTGATACATAGCTCCTGCGTTTTTGAGACCGAAGGGCATGACGATGTAGCAATAATTTGCTTTTGGGGTTAAGAAGGAAGTTTTCTCTTGATCGGGAAGATACATTGGGATTTGATTGTATCCTGAATATACGTCCATAAACGAGAGGTATTTGTATCCGGAGGAGGCATCTACCAGAGCGTTAATGCTTGGAAGTGGGTAAGGATCCTTTGGGCAAGCTTTGTTGAGGTCGGTGTAGTCGGTACACATTCGCCACTTCCCGTTTGATTTCTTTACCAAGACGACATTGGCTAGCCATAGCGGGTACTTGACTTCTCTTATGAACCCTGCCTCCAGTAGGGCTTGTACCTGCTCTTCCACAGCTTGGGACCTTTCTGGTCCGAGCTTCCTTCGTCTCTGTTGTACTGGCCGAGCTCCCGGATAGACTGCCAGCTTGTGGCACATTAGTTTAGGGTCTATGCCCGGCATGTCTGCGGCCTTCCATGCAAAGAGATCGACATTATCTTGTAGAAACTGTGCGAGCAATTCTCTTATGTTTCTTTTTAGAGTTGTCCCTATGTTGGTCGTTTTGTCCGAGGTGTCTCCTATTTGAATCTTCTCTACTTCCCCTTCAGGTTGTGGACGGTACTCTTCTTGCCTCTAAACTCCTCCAAGCTCTATTGTGTGGCATTCTTCTCCTGCCCCTCTAAGGTTTAAACTTTCATTGTAGCAACGGCGTGCTGTCCTCTGGTCTGCTTTTACTGTGGCTATTCCTTCCACGGTTGGGAATTTCATGCATAGATGAGGGGTTGAGACTATTGCTCCGAGCTGATTCAGCGTTGTTCGTCCTATTAGGGCGTTGTAGGCTGAACTTACGTCGACCACAATGTAGTCTATTTTGAGTGTTCTCGACTGATTTCCTTTTCCGAAGGTTGTATGCAGCGAGATGTATCCAAGAGGTTGGACTAGGGTATCTCCCAATCCGAACAGGCTGTTCGGGTATGCTTTGAGCTCTTTTTCTTCCAAACCGAGCTTGTCGAAGGCAGCTTTGAACAAGATGTCGGCGGAGCTCCCTTGGTCTATCAGTGTGCGGTGGAGATTTGCGTTTGCTAATATAATAGTGATGACCATGGGATCATCGTGTCCTGGGATGATGCCGGATGCATCTTCCTTGGTGAAAGTAATTGCTGGGATGTCGGGTACTACCTCTTTCCCTTCCACATAATATACCTCTTTGAGGTGCCTTTTACGGGATGATTTTGAGATTCCTCCTCCCGCGAATCTGCCATGTATCACGTGGATATGTCTTTCCGGTGCGTGGGGTGATTGCTCCGTCCGCCCTGCGTCTTCATCCCTTCTTCTTTTTCTTTGTTCTTCATCTCGAGTGGCCAGATATCGATCTAACTTCCCCTCTCTTACTAGCTTCTCTATGATATTTTTTAGGTCGAAACATTCATTGGTGGAATGTCCACGAACTCGATGATATTCGCAGTATTCGTTCCGATTTCCTCCTCCTCTTTTGCCTTTGAGCAGTCGAGTTGGGGGTATTTTTTCTGTGTGATAGACCTCTCTGTAGAGATCCACAAGGGACACCCGAAGAGGGGTATAATTGTGGTATTTCTTTATTTTTTCACCATGTCGATCTTCCTTCTTTTTGGACTCTCTATCCTTATCCCGGGAGGAGAATCCAGATTTTGAGGCTTCACCTAGTCGAGCATTTTCTTCCATGTTGATATACTTCTCGGCTCGTTCTTGGATTTCATTTAAAGATGTGGGATACCTTTTTGATATGGATTGGCTGAAGGGTCCTTCTCGGAGGCAATTGATGAGGCCCATGATGGCCGCTTCAGTGGGCAGACTTTCTATGTCTAGACATGCCCTGTTGAATCTTTCCACGTAGCTGCGGAGACTTTCCCGATCTCCTTGTTTAATTCCTAACAGACTTGGGGCGTGCTTGGTTTTATCTTTCTGGATAGAGAATCTGGCTGAAAACTTCTTGGCTAAATCATTGGAACTGTAGATGGACCTTGGAGGCAGATTGTCAAACCATCTAATCGCTGTCTTTGTCAAAGTAGCTGGAAAGGCTTTGCAGCGAACTGCGTCTGAGGCATCGGTGAGATACATTCTACTTCTGAAATTGCTGAGGTGATGGCCAGGATCTGTGGTGCCGTCGTACAAAGTCATGTCCGGGAGTTTAAAGTCCTTTGGGATCTTGGCCTTCATGATTTCCTTGGAGAATGGATCTTGATCCTTGCGGGGGTTATCTTCAGGGGATCGTCCAGCTTTTGTTTTGAGATCGGATTCAATTTGTAGGAGTTTGCTTTCCAGCTCTCGACGTCGCCTTATCTCCTTTTGCAAGTCCTTCTCTGCCTCTCGTTGATGTTGAGCATCTTTCTCGAGTTGCTTTAGTCAATCTTGTAGTGTCTCCAGGACTTCCTGGTTTGGTGCATTCTTGTCTTCGCTTGGCCGCGGGGTATCTTTGGGTGTAGCGTTATTGTTTTTATGCGGCGTTCTATCTTCTAAGTCTGAATCGTGTTCATTGTCATGATAGTCTGCCATGGTGATGGGATGATTTCCAGGATCCCCGGCAACGGCGCCAATGTTTTGAGGGTTACCTGAAACTATAGGTCGATCTCGGATGAGATCTTCTATGCTGATCAAAGCTGCGGGGTCCAATCTGAGGGAAGTGGTTGGAGTCGTTGTGGCCGACTCGTTAGACTTGGTAAGGATGTTGATCCTTCGTTCCCGGAGGGTGGGGGGTACCTGCAAGGGACTCCGATGCTTAAGTTAGCAAGGGTATTAAGCAGGTATTGAGTAGAATCAGAGTATGAGTTATACCTGGGTGCTCCAGTGTATTTATGGTGATGAGGCGTGACCTTTTTAGATAAGATAAGTTAGTTATCTTATCTTATCTTTCCTTCTAGGTGAGGTCAGCTTATCTTCATGGGAACCGCCCTTCTCTTTGTAGGTTGGACTGCTTTTGGATCCGGGCCGTGTTCCTCTATCTGGGCCCTTTATTGGGCTTTCCTGTTGATTTGGCCGACCTCTTTGATAAGAGATCGGATGGTCGGACCTAAAGAGGTCGGTCGCTTTGTCGCTAAATCATCCCAGGTCGGATAGCTCGACCCAGGGTATAAACAGTAACTATGGAGAGTAAGCATGAAGAGCTTCTCTCAATACAGAGTCAAACAGAGCCCCCACATTCAAACTTTAAGTTTGGTGTTGGGAAGGCACAGCCAAACTCTAAGTTTGGTGTTGAGAGATCTCAACCATGCTCTGATTATCTGTGAGGCTCCATGAGAGCTCACTGTCAAGCTACTGACATTAAAGAAGTGCTTATTGGGAGGCAACCCAATTTTATTTTATTTTTATATCTATGTTATTTTGTGTTTTCTTTTAGGTTGATGATCATGTGAAGTCACAAAAACTACAAAAATAAAGCAAAAATAAAAAAAACAGCACACCCTGGAGAAAGAGCTTACTGGCGTTTGTAAGGGTAGCAAAATGGGCGTTTAAACGCCTAGTCTGGCACCTTTCTGGGCGTTAAACGCCAGAAAGAAGCAACAAACTGGCGTTTAAACGCCAGTAACAAGCTACATCCTGGCGTTAAACATCGTGAAAGGTATAAAATTTGGCGTTAAACGCCAGAAACAAGCAGCAGTCTGGCGTTTAAACGCCAGAGAGGGAAGAAAGCTGGCGTTTAACGCCAGAAACAAGCAGTAATCTGGCGTTAAACGCCAGGATTGCACGCTAAGGTATTTTGTATGCCCAATTGGAGCAGGGATGAGAATTCCTTAACCCCTCAGGATCTGTGGACCCCACAGGATCCCCACCAACCTCAACTCACTCTCTCTCCTCTTCACATCTTCTCACAACACTCTTCTCCAAATACCCTTCACCAATCACCTCCATATCTCTTCCCCAAATACCCTTCACCAATCACTTCCATATCTCTTCCCCCAAAAACCCCACCCACCTTCAAAATTCAAAACCATTTCCCTCCCAAACCCATTCGGCCACTCTCCCTATAAATACCCCTCTTCACCCATTTATTTTCACACATCACAAACACCTTCCCCTCCCTTTGGCCGAACCCTATACACCTTCCATCTCCCCCTTTTTTCTTCTCCTTCTATCTCTTTCTTTCTTTTTTTGCTCAAGGACGAGCAATTATTTTAAGTTTGGTGTGGTAAAAGCATTGCTTTTTGTTTTTCCATAACCATTTATGGCACCTAAGGCCAGAGAAACCTCTAGAAAGAGGAAAGGAAAGACAACTGCTTCCACCTCTGAGTCATGAGAGATGGAGAGATTCATCTCAAAGGTCCATCAAGACCACTTCTATGAAGTTGTGGCCAAGAAGAAGGTGATCCCTGAGGTCCCTTTTAAGCTCAAAAAGGGCGAATATCCGGAGATCCGAAGAAGAGGTTGGGAAGTTCTTGCCAACCCCATTCAACAAGTCAGAATCTTAATGGTTCAAGAGTTCTATGCAAACGCATGGATCACTAGGAACCATGATCAAGGTATGAACCCAAACCCAAAGAATTGGCTTACAATGGTTCGGGGAAAATACTTAGATTTCAGTATGAAAAATGTGAGGCTAGCGTTCAACTTGCCAATGATGGAAGAAAATGCACGCCCCTACACTAGAAGGGTCAACTTTGATCAAAGTTTGGACCAAGTCCTCATGGACATATGTGTAGAGGAGCTCAATGGAAAAGAGACTCAAGAGGCAAGCCGGTTCAATTAAGAAGACCGGATCTTAAGCCTGTGGATAGAGGATGGTTGGAGTTCATCCAACGATCTATCATTCCTAGTAGTAACCGATCCGAAGTAACTGTGGATTGGGCCATCATGTTTCATAGTATCATGATTCATAGTATCATGATTGGAGAGGAAGTAGAAGTTCATGAGATCATACCTCTAGAACTCTACAAGGTGGCTGACAAGCCCTCACCTTTGGCAAGATTAGCCTTTCCTCATCTCATATGTCACCTTTGCTATTCAGCTGGGATTGTCATAGAGGGAGACATCCTCATTGAAGAGGACAAGCCCATCACTAAGAAGAGGATGGAGCAAACTAGAGAGCCCATTTATGGCACTCAACAAGAGCATGAGGAAGTCCCTCATCAAGAAATCTCTGAGATGCCTCAAGGGATGCAATTTTCTCCACACAACTATTGGGAGCAACTCAACACTTCCTTGGAAAGCTTGAGTTACAACATGGACCAATTAAGGGTGGAACAGCAAGAGCACTCCATCATTCTCCATGAGATTAGAGAGGATCAAAGAGCTATGAGGGAGGAGCAACAAAGGCAAGGAAGAGATATAGAGGAGCTCAAGAGCACCATTAGTTCTTCAAGAGGAGAAAGACGCCACCTGTTCATACCCGGGGTCAAGCTGTCCGACCCGGGATGTTCGACAGACAAAGCGACCGACCTCTTCAGGTCAGGACAACCTGACCTCTTTCCAAAGAGCTCGGCCAAGTCACCAGGAAAGCCCAAAGAAGGGCCCAAATAGAGGAACACGCCCCAAATCCTAAGGCAGCCAAAGCCTACAAAAAGAAGGGCGGTTCTCTTGAAGATAAGATGACCTCACTTGAAGATAAGATAAAAATAAGATAAGATAAACTAACTTATCTAATCCACAGAAGGTCACATCTCACCATTATAAATACACTGGAACACCCAGGTATAACTCATACTCTGATTCTACTCAATACCTGTTTAATACCCTTGCTAACTTAAGCATCGGAGTCCCTTGCAGGTATCCCCCACCCTTTGGTGACAAGGGATCAGCAGCATTCTCAGTTCCACTAGTCGGACACACCAGCTCCGGCCGCTACACGCCTGCCGGACACGTCGGCTCCGACCAGCACAGAAGATCTCGTCCGAGATCGACCTACGGTTTCAGGTAACCCTCGGAACATTAGCGCCGTTGCCGGGGAACTTGGAAGTCATCCCATCACCATGGCGGACGACCATGACAATGACCACGATTCAGGTTTGGAAGATAGAACGCCGCACAAGAACGCGGATGCTATACTCAAAGATACTCCGGAGCCCAACGGGGACAAAAATTCATCAAACCCAGGAGTGATAGAGGCGCTTCAAGATCGATTAAAGCAACTTGAGAAAGAAGCCCAGCATCAGCGCGAAAAAGAAAAGGATCTACATCAGGAGATAAGGCGACGCCGAGAATTAGAAGATAAGCTTCTAAAACTCGAAGCCGATCTCAAAACTAAAGCTACTCGATCCACTCCAGAGGATGGCTCTCGCAAAGATCAAGATCCATTCACCAGGGAAATTATGAAGACCAAAATCCCAAAGGACTTCAAACTTCCGGATATGACTCTGTATGACGACACCTCAGACCCCAACCATCATCTCAGCAATTTCAGAAGTAGAATGTACCTCACAGACGCCTCGGATGCAGTTCGCTGCAAAGCCTTTCCAACAACTCTTACCAAGATAGCCATTAGATGGTTCGACAGCCTACCTCCAAAGTCCATCTCGAGCTTTGACGACCTGGCCAAAAAGTTCCTGGCCAGATTTTCCATACAAAAAGATAAGGCTAAACACGCACCCAGCCTACTAGGAATCAAGCAAGGAGATCGGGAGAGCCTTCATAACTACATGGAAAGATTCAACAAAACATGCATGGACATACAAAGTTTACCAACAGAAGCTGCCATTATGGGCCTCATAAATGGCCTACGAGATGGATCGTTTAGCCAATCTATATCAAAGAAGTACCCTGCATCCCTGGACGAAGTACAAGAACGGGCGCAGAAGTACATCAACATGGAGGAGAATTCTCGACTTGGGGAAGACTCAAGGTTCGGTTCTGCCTACCGAGATAAAGATAAAGAATCCAAGAAAAAGGAAGATCGCTCCGGGGAGAAAATAAAAAAATATCACAACTACACCCTCTTAGGGTATCCTTGTTAGATGTTTACAAAAAAGTCTACCATACGAAAAAAATACCCCCAACTCGGCCACTCAAAGGTAAAAGAGGAGGAGGGAATCAGAACGAATGCTGTGAATATCACCGAGTTCGAGGATATTCCACCAACGAATGCTTCGACTTGAAAAATGTCATAGAAAAATTGGTAAGAGAAGGAAAACTAGATCGGTTTTTGGCCAACCGGAACGAAGAGCCAAGGAAAAGAAGAAGGGATGAAGATGTTGGACGGTCTGAGCGATCACCTCGCACGCCGGAGAGACACGTGCATGTGATACACGGCGGATTTGCGGGAGGAGAAATCTCCAAATCATCCCGCAAGAAACACCTCAAAGAAGACGCATCCGGAATCATCTCGGGACACGACGACCCCATGGTCATCACTATCATACTGGCAAACGCCAACCTCCACCGCACATTAATTGACCAAGGAAGCTCCGCCGACATCTTATTCAAAACCGCCTTCGACAAGCTCGGCTTAGAAGAAAAAGTGCTAAGAGCATACCCGAACAGCCTGTTCGGACTTGGGGATACCCCAGTACAACCACTGGGATACGTATCGCTACATACAACCTTCGGAAAGAGGAATCAATCCAGAACACTCAAGATAGACTACATCGTGGTCGACATAAGCTCAGCCTACAATGCCTTAATAGGTCGGACAACGTTAAACCAACTCAGCGCAATAGTTTCAACTCCACATCTATGTATGAAATTCCCAACTGTAGAAGGGATAGCTACAATAAAAGCAGATCAAAAGATGGCGCGTCGCTGTTATAACAAAAGTCTAAACCTCAGAGGCGAAGGAGGAGAGTTCCACACAATCGAACTTGCCAGAGTTCAGAGACGAGAAGAACTCCGTCCACAGCCCATAGGTGAAGTAGAGAAAGTTCAGATCGGAGACACCTCGGATAAGACAACTAATATTGGCACGATCCTAAAAGAAGATGCAAAGGAATCACTAATACAGTTCCTACGAGATAATGTTGATCTCTTCGCATGGAAAGCTACCGACATGCCAGGCATAGATCCCGAACTGATGAGCCACAAGTTGGCAGTCTATCCGGGATCCCGGCCGGTACAACAAAGACGAAGAAAACTCGGGCCAGAGCGGTCTCAGGCTGTAGCAGAATAGGTACAAGCACTACTAGAGGCAGGGTTCATAAGAGAAGTTAAATACCCACTATGGCTAGCAAACGTCGTCTTGGTGAAAAAGTCAAATGGGAAGTGGCGAATGTGCACCGACTACACCGACCTCAACAAAGCCTGCCCAAAAGACCGTTATCCGCTCCCAAGCATCGACGCTCTAGTAGATGCCTCATTGGGATATAAATATCTCTCGTTTATGGACGCATACTTAGGGTACAACCAGATCCCAATGTATCCACCAGATCAAGAAAAAACCTCGTTTCTCACACCCAAAGCAAATTATTGCTACATCGTAATGCCTTTCGGCCTTAAGAATGCGGGAGATACTTATCAAAGGCTAATGAATAAAGTCTTCTCAGACTACATCGGAAAAATCATGGAGGTCTACGTGGATGACATGTTGATAAAGACACAAAGTGAAGAGACATTACTGTCCGACTTGGTTCAAGTGTTCGACACCATACGGAAGCACGGCATGCGACTCAACCCGGCTAAATGCACCTTCGCAGTGGAAGCAGGTAAATTCTTGGGCTTTATGCTCACACAAAGAGGAATCGAGGCAAATCCAGATAAATGTCAGGCCATACTCAACATGAAGAGCCCAACCTGCGTCAAAGAGGTACAACAACTCAATGGGAGATTGGCGGCCTTGTCCAGATTCCTAGCAGGGTCAGCAATAAGATCCCTCCCCTTCTACGCTACCTTAAGGAAGGGAAAGAACTTCGAGTGGACAACGGAATGTGAACAAGCCTTTCGAGACTTCAAAGAATTCTTGGGACGGCCACCTATCCTATCTCGACCACGAGAGGGAGAACCACTCGTACTGTACCTCGCAGTAGGAAGTCGGGCAATAGCCTCAGCACTAATTAGAGAAGACGAGGTGGGCAACAACCCGTCTACTTCATTAGTAAAGCACTACAGGGGTCAGAGCTGAACTACCAGAAAATAGAAAAGTTTGCCTACGCTCTCATACTAACATCCCGACGACTTCGCCCGTACTTCCAAGCTCATACCATTAAAGTTTGGACCAACCAGCCCATAAAGGGGATATTACAGAAAACAGATCTAGCAGGAAGAATTCTACAATGGGCAATCGAGTTGTCCGAGTTCGACCTCCAATACGAGGCACGGACAGCCATTAAATCACAATACCTAGCCGACTTCATCGCAGAATTCACAGACACCCCGGAGATCCCCATAGAGTGGAATATATACGTGGACGGTTCCTCGAATAAAACCGGAAGCGGTGCAGGTGTGATAATCGAAAGCAACCAAGGAACCCAACTTGAGCTTTTCCTCAAATTTGGATTCTCGGCCTCAAACAACCAGGCAGAATATGAAGCGTTATTAGCTGGTTTGAAGCTGGCTAGGGAGGTTGGAGCTCAGAAACTCAACATCTACAGTGACTCACAAGTCGTTACCTCACAAATAATAGGAAGCTACCAAGCCAAAGATCCTACCATGAAAAAATATTTGGATAAAACCAAAGAACAGCTCAGACAACTCGGGGAGTATATGATCTGCCACATACCCCGCGAGCAAAATGCCCGAGTTGACGCACTCTCAAAATTAGCCAGCACCAAACCAGGGGACAACAATAGAAGCCTCATCCAGGAAATACTGCAGAACCCATCAATATCGGAAGAAGAAAAAGTCCTAGCCATAACAGGTCGGGATCAAGGATGGATGACCCCCATAATTAACTACCTCAAAACAGAAGCGCTCCCTACAGATTGAAAGGAGGCAAAGAGGTTGAAAAGGGAGGCACAGTACTATACTATCATAAACAACACCCTGTACAAAAGAGGGATCTCAATACCATTGTTAAAATGCGTACCGACCTCCAATACAAAGGAAGTCTTGGAGGAAGTACATAGCGGCATTTGTGGTAATCATCTCGGAGCACAAGCTCTCACCAAAAAGGTACTTCGGGCGGGATTCTATTGGCCAACTCTACAAAAGAAAGCTACAGAATTTGTAAAGACATGTCCACCATGTCAGAAACATGCCCACTTTCACATAGCCCCGCTGGAAAAGCTCATCAGCGTGACTTCACCCTGGCCATTTGCAAAGTGGGGACTCGATCTTCTCGGACCCTTTCCCCAGGGATCGGGACAAGTCAAATTCCTCATAGTAGGGGTAGACTATTTTACAAACTGGATCGAGGCAGAACCCCTAGCCAACGCCACTGCTCAAAGAAGCTGGAAATTCCTATATAGGAACATCTTTACAAGGTTCGGGGTCCCATACTCCATCACCACATATAATGGCACCCAATTCACAGATGCAGGCTTCAGAAAACTAGTGGCCGATTTGAATATAAAACACCAGTTCACCTCCGTCGAACATCCCCAAGCCAATGGACAAGCCGAAGCGGCCAACAAAGTCATATTGGCCGGGTTGAAACGGAGACTTCAAGAAGCAAAGGGAGCTTGGGCCGAGGAACTTCCACAAGTCCTATGGGCGTATCGAACAACCCCATTCCACCACAAACGAATCACCATTTCGATTAGCATACGGAGTGGAGGCAATGATTCCAATAGAAGTCGAGGAAGGGTCTCCCCGAGTAGTCCACTACAATGAACAAACCAACTCTCAGCTTCAAAGAGAAGAACTCAACCTACTTCCGGAAATCTGAGAAAGAGCTCGGATCAGAGAAGAAGCACTAAAGCGGCGAATGGCTTCCAGGTATAATCAAAAGGTAGTGCCAAGAGGTTTCGCTGAGAATGATCTCATCTTAATCCGAAATGATATTGGAACGACTTGACCCGGAGAAGGGAAGCTGACAGCCAACTGGAAAGGACACAACCGAGTCATAGAAGTACTTGGGAAGGGCTACTACAGACTGTCCGAACTCGAGGGACGAGAACTCCCCAGATCATGGAACGCCTGTAACCTAAGAAGGTACTATAGCTAGGAAAGGTAAAAGATCTCATCACAAGATGCACTCTTTTTCCTGAAAAGGTTTTTTAATGAGGCATCAAGACTGAGATCTAATCCGACTTAAGGGTACAAAAAACCCCCGCATATATATATTTGCACTTTCTTTGAATAAAATACATTTCAGATATTCCACAAATTCCCAAGACGCATTAAATCTGAAGCATTCATCGTCCGATTATAAAGCAACAGATCGACAGAAAGTGAAGAACAGATTCACTGTATGATCTCGATAGGAATGATCGTCCGACAAAAGTGAAAACGCGATTCACCTAAAGGACGATCAAACCGGGACAGAAACCACCATCTACAAATCGGCAAAGATGAACACAGAATAATGCAAGAAGTTATCGAAAGTGATCCCAAAAAGAACCTGACGAGGTCTTATGGATTGCTATATAATAACTTAAAAAGACTGGCCGACACTAAAAAAGTCAGACCAAGTCAACCCAAGTTATCAGCAAATCCCTGGAAAGAGGTCTGGCTAACCCTATTAAAGAGGAATTGCTATAACTTAGAAGAGATTGGCCTAACGAAGTCGGTCTCCTACAAGACAAGTTGTAAAAGTAATCCCTGAAAGAGACCTAACAAAGGTCCAAGAAAGAGGATTACAAAAACAACTTAGAAGAGATCGACCTAACGAAGTCGGTCTCCTACAAGATAAGTTGTAAAAGTAATCCCTGAAAGAGACCTAACAAAGGTCCAAGAAAGAGGATTACAAAAACAACTTAGAAGAGATCGACCTAACGAAGTCGGTCTCCTACAAGATAAGTTGTAAAAGTAATCCCTGAAAGAGACCTAACAAAGGTCCAAGAAAGAGGATTACAAAAACAACTTAGAAGAGATCGATCTAACGAAGTCGGTCTCCTACAAGACAAGTTGTAAAAGTAATCCCTGAAAGAGACCTAACAAAGGTCCAAGAAAGAGGATTACAAAAACAACTTAGAAGAGATCGACCTAACAAAGTTGGTCTCCTACAAGATAAGTTGTAAAAGTAATCCCTGAAAAAGACCTAACAAAGGTCCAAGAAAGAGGATTACAAAAACAACTTAGAAGAGATCGATCTAACGAAGTCGGTCTCCTACAAGACAAGTTGTAAAAGTAATCCCTGAAAGAGACCTAACAAAGGTCCAAGAAAGAGGATTACAAAAACAACTTAGAAGAGATCGACCTAACGAAGTTGGTCTCCTACAAGATAAGTTGTAAAAGTAATCCCTGAAAGAGACCTAACAAAGGTCCAAGAAAGAGTATTACAAAAACAACTTAGAAGAGATCGACCTAACGAAGTCGGTCTCCTACAAGATAAGTTATAAAAGTAATCCCTGAAAGAGACCTAACAAAGGTCCAAGAAAGAGGATTACAAAAACAACTTAGAAGAGATCGATCTAACGAAGTCGGTCTCCTACAAGACAAGTTGTAAAAGTAATCCCTGAAAGAGACCTAACAAAGGTCCAAGAAAGAGGATTACGAAAACAACTTAGAAGAGATCGACCTAACGAAGTTGGTCTCCTACAAGATAAGTTGTAAAAGTAATCCCTGAAAGAGACCTAACAAAGGTCCAAGAAAGAGGATTACAAAAACAACTTAGAAGAGATCGATCTAACGAAGTCGGTCTCTTACAAGACAAGTTGTAAAAGTAATCCCTGAAAGAGACCTCACAAAGGTCCAAGAAAGAGGATTACAAAAACAACTTAGAAGAGATCGACCTAACGAAGTCGGTCTCCTACAAAACAAGTTATAAAAGTAATCCCTGAAAGAGACCTAACAAAGGTCCAAGAAAGAGGATTACAAAAATAACTCAGAAGAGATCGACCTAACGAAGTCGGTCTCCTACAAGATAAGTTATAAAAGTAATCCCTGAAAGAGACTTGACAAAGGTCCAAAAAAGAGGATTACAAAAATAACTTAGAAGGGGACCAACAATAAAGAAATCGGTTATGAGGCGCTAAGAATGCAAGCCAGGGCGAGAAAAACCGAAAAACAAGTCGGACCCTCCACAGTCACGGCCTCAAAGGATCCAAGCTACAAACAATAAGTACGACAGCAATCCAAAGGGGTCAAGCAGCAAGATACCAAAACCAGAAGAGATACCATGCTAAAGCACAATAAAAGCATAGTATGATAAAGCTTCAAGAGGCCACCGAAATCTACCTCAAAAAGCTACTTTTGTTTTTCAAGTAAAAGTTGCCAAGCAGACAACTAAAAAGGTGTCAGCAGTTAAACAAAACAATAAACAGTTCAAAAGCCCACAAACCGGGCTATTTACACAAATACTTAAAAAAGGAGGTCAACCAAGATCGGGAGCCTTCCCGGCAGCATCAGTACGGGAAGAAGGAGGGCAAGTCTGAATAGGCACAACATCTACAGTTCCATCATCCCGGTTCAGAATCTGGCAATCTGGATCAAACGTAACGGGAGGAACCAAGGAGGTTGACACTTTGACAGAAGGCACTGGGGGAGGGTCAGCATCATCATCATCCTGATCATCAGGGACAATCTTACCATCCCTCACAACATTGTCCAGGATGAAGAGAGTAAGGTCGGCCTCAGGAGCAATAACCCGAACCTGCTCCTTCAGGTTCTCATAGGCAGTAGTTACACTGTCAACAAGATGACCCTGGAGCTCGGAGTAATCAGCTCGGACGTTCTCCAACTCCTCCTTCAGACGCATTCCCTCCCGATAAGACGTGACATAGCTATCCTTATGCCTCAGTGCCGTGTCCTCAGCCAGCCTCACAGAGGCAGCCAAAGAGAGGGAACTCTCCTTCTCATTCGCCAGATCTTTTTCTAACTTGGCCACCTTCACTTCGAGCTTCTCTTTCAAGCCTTTTATCCGATCAAATTCCCGTTTGGCCTCCTCCATAAAAGCTTTGGTGGCATGGAGAGGAAGACTTTGAGCAGTTCGATACAGGGCCGCTCCCATGTGTGCCAACTTGATACCACTTCGAGTTACATAGTCAAAATGATGAAGAAGTGATACGTCATCCATAGAGAGGGCACCATAAGGACTGATTTGTTGATTTACAAACTCGATCGGATCAAAGTCAGGAGCATCAAGGTTGAAAGGCTCAGTTTTTTTTGCTTCTTACTAGAAGGAGCACCAGAAGCAGCGGCAGAAGTCTGTGGAGGATCGACCTGACGAAACCGAGGAGTAGGAATTGCTTTCCTCGGCTCGGGAGAACTCGGCACAGGAGGCTTTAGAGGGGGCATGAGAAGATCCCTCTCTGGCCACCTTGGCCGAGATGTTCAGAGCAGCAGTTGCCTTTTTCGCCTTTTTAAAGGCCCTCATGGGGTCATTATTCTTTGACATATCTGCAAATACAGAATCAACCACAGCAAAGAGTTACAATCTCAATAAGAGGAAGAAAAACAAGTATAGAAACAAGTCAGACAAGTACCCAAAACAGTCCGAACCAAGGACGGGTCATTCAAAAACCTTTTTGTATTAAGATGGGGTGGTTTCCCCCATAGATCCTCAAGAACAACAACAAAGGCACGCTCAACATCATCAAGCATCTCCCAGGTATAGCGAGACACTTTCACATCCCTCTGCCACTCTAGAGGGAAAGAAGGCTCATCGTTTTCATCAAGAAAAAAGGGGGCGGGCCCCCTCGACAGCACGAACCTTAAAGAAGTAATTCTTGAAGTCCTTAAAGGACTCATCATACATAGCAAAAACTTTATGGCCCTGGGCGGACCTGAAGGAAACCCAGGAAGCTTTCTTTTTTGAAGAACCGCCAGGCTTGGCAGAAACAAACAAATAAAGGAAAAGAGTCTGAGAGGGTGTTACATCTAATTCTCGGCAGAGAAGCTGAAAAATTTTAATAAAACCCCAGGAATTTGGGTGAAGCTGGGATGGGGCAATATTACACGACCACAACAAGTCGGTCTCGAAAGCAGTAAAAGGAAAAGTAACGTTCAACTGACTGAAGAAGTATTCATAGGCATAGAAGAAAGGACGCTCCCTCTCAATGGAAGTCAGAAAATAAACTCTCTCATCAGAATCAGGAGCAACAAGCTCATAATCCTCCTCACGGGCATTGTTACCACAAATCCTATGGCGCTTCCTCAGCTCTGTGCAAAATTCAGCATCCACAACATAAACACACAACAAAACAAGGGAGTCCAGCCAATCGGACATCCCCTTGGGAACTCTAGAAGACATCTCTACAATGTTATTGCGAGAAGACATGAGGCCAACTAATCCTACAAGTAAGAAAAGAAGATGGGGTTACTAAAAATATCTCGGACAAAGGGAGAAAACAACTCGGTCAATACGATACAGGCGAAGAAACAAGAAAAGGAAAACTCCCAGACTCAAACCAAAGTCCTGGGGCATCCTTTGGAGGCAGTAACAAAGCAAGGTTTCCAGGAAAAATCTACAGCTTGCACCCCAGCATTTCTCAGAAAGAATTTAAAACAGAAAACATTTTTCATCAAAGAAAAACACAAAAAGTCACTACAGTCTACCAAGCAAAAAGCATCCCCAAACATCAAACACGCCAAGCAGAGACCATTAAAGATGCAACCTTTTTCAAGAGCAGACAAAAGCAACCTTCAAATAAAATGAGGAACAGACGCGGACAGCGGTATCAGAACAGAAACAACAAAGAACATGCAAAGCCCTAAAAGCATCAAGCAAAAGTAAAAAAGGATCATGCAGAAGATGGAAAAACTCCCAGAAAGCACATTTCAACAAACCTAGGGCACAATGGAAACAGAAAGATCCAAACTTTCTCAAAAAGGGAGGATCAAAATCAAAACCTCATCACAAAGCCAAAATCAAGGAGAAAGTACGAAATGGGACTAACCTGGAGACGAAAAGAAGCTTCGAAAAAGTGCGGAAATGAAAGTTGCCCAGAAAATAGCCAAGCGACACTGCAAATGCCAAGAAGCAGAAGCACAAGCAAAAGACAGAGAGCGAAGAGAGAAGAGAAAAAAGTTGCGAAGAAGTTACAAGGAAAACAAAAGGAGAGAAACCGTTTCTGGGTTTTCAAAATCAAAATAAAGAAGCCAATGGGAAACGGGGCAATTAATGCTAAAATTAATGAAGGCATTAAACCCTCGCACGTTTCCAAAGCGCCGATATAAAAGCGCGCATTTTTAGAGAAAACGTTCTACATTCAAAAGCTACTACAAAGGAATCGACAAAATGCTTGAGTTCGGCTTCATCAAAAAAGGACCGAAGTCAAGGACTCGACCTCAAAAAAGAAGACCAAGCTCAAGCAGGGGCACTGTTCATACCCGGGGTCGAGCTGTCCGACCCGGGATGTTCGACAGACAAAGCGACCGACCTCTTTCCAAAGAGCTCGGCCAAGTCACCAGGAAAGCCCAAAGAAGGGCCCAAATAGAGGAACACGCCCCAAATCCTAAGGCAGCCCAAGCCTACAGAAAGAAGGGCAGTTTTCTTGAAGATAAGATGACCTCACTTGAAGATAAGATAAAGATAAGATAAGATAAACTAACTTGTCTTATCCACAGAAGGTCACATCTCACCATTATAAATACACTGGAACACCCAGGTATAACTCATACTCTGATTCTACTCAATACTTGTTTAATACCCTTGCTAACTTAAGCATCGGAGTCCCTTGCAGGTACCCCCCACCCTTTAGTGACAAGGGATCAGCAGCATTCTCAGTTCCACTAGTCGGACACACCAGCTCCGGCCGCTACACGCCTGCCAGACACGTCGCCTCCGACCAGCACAGAAGATCTCGTCCGAGATCGACCTACGGTTTCAGGTAACCCTCGGAACACCACCCTCACTAAGGTGGACTCATTCCTTAATCTCATTGTCTATTTATTTTTCTGTTTTTCGATTTTTATGCCTGATGTTCTACCTATGTTTGTGTCTTTACTACATGATCATTAGTGTCTAGTGTCTATGTCTTAAAGCTATAAATAATTCCATTAATCCTTCACCTTTCTTAAATGAAAAATGTTTCTAATTATAAAAGAACAAGAAGTACATGAGTTTCGAAATTTATCCTTGAAACTAGTTTAATTATATTGATGTGGTGACAATATTTTTTGTTTTCTGAATGAATGCTTGAACAGTGCATATTTTTTATCTTGTTGTTCATGAATGTTAAAATTGTTGGCTCTTGAAAGAATAAGGAAAAAGGAGAGATGTTATTGATGAAAATCATAAAATTGATTCTTGAAGCAAGAAAAAGCTGTGAAAAAGAAGAAGCTTGCGAAAAAAAAGGAAAAAAAAAAGAAAAAAATGGCGAAAATGAAAAAGAAAGAAAAAAAGAAAAAGCAAGTAGAAAAAGCCAATAGCCCTTTAAACCAAAAGGCAAGGGTAAAAAGGATCCAAGACTTTGAGCATTAATGGATAGGAGGGCCTAAGGAAATAAATCCAGGCCTAAGCGGCTAAATCAAGCTGTCCCTAACCATGTGCTTGTGTCATGAAGGTCCAAGTGAAAAGCTTGAGACTAAGTGGTTAAAGTCGTGATCCAAAGCAAAAAAGAGTGTGCTTAAGAGCTCTGGATACCTCTAATTGGGGACTTTAGCAAAGTTGAGTCACAATCTGAAAAGGTTCACCCAGTTATGTGTCTGTGGCATTTATGTATCTAGTGGTAATACTGGAAAATAAAGTGCTTAGGGCCACGGCCAATACTCATAAAGTAGCTGTGTTCAAGAATCAACATACTGAAACAGGAGAATCAATAACACTATCTGAATTCTGAGTTCCTATGGATGCCAATCATTCTAAACTTCAAAGGATAAAGTGAGATGTCAAAACTGTTCAGAAGCAAAAAGCTACTAGTCCCGCTCATCTAATTGGAGCTAATTTTCATTGATATTTTGGAATTTATAGTATATTCTCTTCTTTTTATCCTATTTGATTTTTAGTTTCTTAGGGACAAGCAACAATTTAAGTTTGGTGTTGTGATGAGCGGATAATTTATACGCTTTTTGGCATTGTTTTTAGGTAGTTTTTAGTAGGATCTAGCTACTTTTTGGGATGTTTTTATTAGTTTTTATGCAAAATTCATATTTCTCGACTTTACTATGAGTTTGTGTATTTTTCTATGATTTCATGTATTTTTGGCTGAAATTGAGGGACCTGAGCAAAAATCTGATTCAGAGGCTGAAAAAGGACTGCAGATGCTGTTGGATTCTGACCTCCCTGCACTTGAAGTGGATTTTCTGGAGATACAAAACTCCAAATGGCGCGCTTTTAATTGCGTTGGAAAGTAGACATCCAGGACTTTCCAGCAACATATAATAGTCCATACTTTGCTCGAGTTTTGATGATGCAAACCGGCGTTCAAACGCCCACTCTCTGCCCTATTCTGAAGTTAAACGCCAGAAACACGTTACAAACCAGAGTTAAACGCCAGAAACAGGTTACAACCTGGCGTTTAACTCCAAGAGAAGTCTCTACACGTGTAAAGCTCAATGCTCAGCCCAAGCACACACCAAGTGGGTCTGGAAGTGGATTTCTGCATCATTTATTCAATTCTGTAAACCCTAATAGCTAGTTTCATTATAAATAGGACCTTTTACTATTGTATTAGACATCCTGGGGAGCTGATCTTCGGATCATAGAGAGTTCAGTACGCTATATTTTCTTATTTAGGGAGGCTGGCCATTCGGCCATGCCTGGACCTTCATCACTTATGTATTTTCAACGGTGGAGTTTCTACACACCATAGATTAAGGGTGTGGAGCTCTGCTGTTCCTCGAGTATTAATGCAATTACTACTATTTTCTATTCAATTCAAGCTTATTCTTATTCTAAGATATTCACTCGCACTTCAACCTGATGAATGTGATGATCCGTGACACTCATCATCATTCTCACCTATGAACGCCTGCCTGACAACCACTTCCGTTCTACCTTAGATTGAGCGTGTATCTCTTGGATTCCTAGTTCATGCGTGATTGATTGCCTCTCCTGACAACAGAGCCTTCAATTCCTTGAGATCAGAGTCTTCGTGGTATAAGCTAGAATCCATTGGCAGCATTCTTGAGATCCGGAAAGTCTAAACCTTGTCTGTGGTGTTCCGAGTAGGATCTGGGATGGGATGACTGTGACGAGCTTCAAACTCGCGACTGTAGGGCGTAGTGACAGATGCAAAAGGATAGTAAATCCTATTCCTACACGATCGAGAACTGACAGATGATTAGCCCTACGTAACCCGTAGTTGGACCATTTTCACTGAGAGGACGGGAGGTAGCCATTGACGCTGGTGAAACCCAACATACAGCTTGCCATGGAAAGGAGTATGAAGGATTAGATGAAGGCAGTAAGAAAGCAGAGATTCAAAAGGAACAAAGAATCTCTATACACTTATCTGAAAATTCTCACCAATGAATTACATAAGTATTTCTATCCTATTTTATTATTTATTTATCTTTTAATTATCAAAACACCATAACCATTTGAATCTGCCTGACTGAGATTTACAAGATGACCATAGCTTGCTTCATACCAAAAATCTCCGTGGGATCGACCCTTACTCACGTAAGGTTTATTACTTGGACAACCCAGTGCACTTGCTGGTTAGTTGTGCGGAGTTGTGAAGAAAGTGCTGAGATTATGAACGCGCATACCAAGTTGAGCGCCATTGTTAGAGATCACAATTTCGTGCACCACTTATAAAGTTTCATTTTTTTATTGACTTCAATTGATTTCGCTTGACCATAGTATCCTCTTTCTACTTCCTGCTTGGGTAATACAGTTTCTCTGTTACAGGGCAAATGAAGCCAAAATATCAAAAGAACTTGTTCATACCCTGGGTCGAGCTGTCCGACCCGGGATGTTCGACAGACAAAGCGACCGACCTCTTCAGGTCAGGACAACCCGACCTCTTTCCAAAGAGCTCGGCCAAGTCACCAGGAAAGCCCAAAAAAGGGCCCAAATAGAGGAACACGCCCCAAATCCTAAGGCAGCCCAAGCCTACAGAAAGAAGGGCGGTTCCCTTGAAGATAAGATGACCTCACTTGAAGTTAAGATAAAGATAAGATAAGATAACTAACTTATCTTATCCACAGAAGGTCACATCTCACCATTATAAATACACTGGAACACCCAGGTATAACTCATACTCTGATTCTACTCAATACCTATTTAATACCCTTGCTAACTTAAGCATTGGAGTCCCTTGCAGGTACCCCCCACCCTTCGGTGACAAGGGATCAGCAGCATTCTCAGTTCCACAAGTCGGACACACCAGCTTCGGCCGCTACACACCTGCCGGACACGTCGGCTCCGACCAGCACAGAAGATCTCGCCCGAGATCGGCCTACAGTTTCAGGTAACCCACGGAACATTGGCGCCGTTGCCGGGAACCTGGAAGTCATCCCATCACCATGGCGGACGACCATGACAACGACCACGATTCAGGTTTGGAAGATAGAACGCCGCACAAGAACGCGGATGCTATACTCAAAGATACTCCGGAGCCCAACGGAGACAAAAATTCATTAAATCCAGGAGTGATAGAGGCGCTTCAAGATCGATTAAAGCAACTCGAGAAAGAAGCCCAACGTCAACGCGAAAAAGAAGAGGATTTACATCGGGAGATAAGACGACGCCAAGAATTAGAAGATAAGCTTCTAAAGCTCGAAGCCAATCTCAAAACTAAAGCTACTCGATCCACTCCAGAGGATAGCTCTCGCAAGGATCAAGATCCATTCACCAGGGAAATTATGAAGACCAAAATCCCAAAAGACTTCAAACTTCCGGATATGACTCTGTATGACGGAACTTCAGACCCCAACCATCATCTCAGCAATTTCAGAAGTAGAATGTATCTCACTGACGCCTCGGATGCAGTTCGCTGCAAAGCCTTTCCAACAACTCTTACCAAGACAGCCATTAGATGGTTCAACAGCCTACCTCCCAAGTCCATCTCGAGCTTCGACGACCTGGCCAAAAAGTTCCTGGCCAGATTTTTCATACAAAAAGATAAGGCTAAACACGCACCCAGCCTACTAGGAATCAAGCAAGGAGATCGGGAGAGCCTTCGTAACTACATGGAAAGATTCAACAAAACATGCATGGACATACAAAGTCTACCAATAGAAGCTGCCATTATGGGCCTCATAAATGGCCTACGAGAAGGACCGTTTAGCCAATCTATATCAAAGAAGTACCCTGCATCCCTGGACGAAGTACAAGAACGGGCGCAAAAGTACATCAACATGGAGGAGAATTATCGACTTGGGGAAGCCTCGAGGTTCGGTTCTGCCTACCGAGATAAAGATAAAGAATCCAAGAAAAAGAAAGATCGCTCCGGGGAGAAAATAAAAAAATATCATAACTACACCCCTCTTAGGGTATCCTTGGTAGATGCTTACAAAGAAGTCTGCCATACGGAAAAAATACCCCCAGCTCGGCCACTCAAAGGCAAAAGAGGAGGAGGAAATCGAAACGAATACTGTGAGTATCACCGAGTTCGAGGACATTCCACCAACGAATGCTTTGACTTGAAAAACGTCATAGATAAATTAGTAAGAGAAGGAAAGCTAGACCGGTTTTTGGCCAACCGGAACGAAGAGCCAAGAAAAAGAAAAAGGGATGAAGATGTCGGACGGTCTGAGCGATCACCTCGCACACCGGAAAGACACGTCAACGTGATACATGGTGGATTTGCGGGAGGAGGAATCTCCAAATCATCCCGTAAGCGACACCTCAAAGAATTATATCATGTCGAAGGAAAGAAGGAGGCGCCAGACATCTCAGCAATCACGTTTACCAAAGAAGACGCATCCGGAATCATCTCGGGACACGACGACCCCATGGTCATCACTATCATACTGGCAAACGCCAACCTCCACCGTACATTAGTTGACCAAGGAAGCTCCGCCAACATCTTATTCAAAACTGCCTTCAACAAGCTCGGCTTAGAAGAAAAAGTGCTAAGAGCATACCCGAACAGTCTGTTCGGACTTAGGGATACCCCAGTACAACCACTGGGATACGTATCGCTACATACAACCTTCGGAAAGGGGAACCAATCCAGAACACTCAAGATAGACTACATCGTGGTCGACGTAAGCTCAACTTACAATGCCTTAATAGGTCGGACAATGTTAAATCAACTCGGCGCAATAGTTTCGACTCCACATCTATGTATGAAATTCCCAACTACAGAAGGGATAGCTACAATAAAAGCAGATCAAAAGATGGCGCGTCGCTGTTATAACGAAAGTCTAAACCTCCGAGGCGAAGGAGGAGAGTTCCACACATCGAACTTGGCAGAGTTCAGAGACGAGAAGAACTCCGTCCACAGCCTGAAGGTAAAGTAGAGAAAGTTCATATCGGAGACACCTCGGATAAGACAACTAATATTGGCACGATCCTGAAAGGAGACGCAAAGGAATCACTAATACAGTTCCTACGAGATAATGTTGATCTCTTCGCATGGAAAGCTGCCGACATGCCAAGCATAGATCCCGAACTGATGAGCCACAAGTTGGCAGTCTATCCGGGATCCCGGCCGGTACAACAAAGACGAAGAAAACTCGGGCCAGAACGGTCTCAGGCTGTAGCAGAACAGGTACAAGCACTACTAGAGGCAGGGTTCATAAGAGAAGTTAAGTATCCACTATGGCTAGCAAACGTCGTCTTGGTGAGAAAGTCAGATGGGAAGTGGCGAATGTGCACCGACTACACCGACCTCAACAAAGCCTGCCCAAAAGACCCCTATCCACTCCCAAGCATCGATGCTCTAGTAGATGCATCATCGGGATATAAGTATCTCTCGTTTATGGACGCATACTCGGGGTACAACCATATCCCAATGTATCCACCGGATCAAGAAAAAACCTCGTTTCTAATACCCAAAGCAAACTATTGTTACATTGTAATGCCTTTCGGCCTTAAGAACGCAGGAGCTACTTATCAGAGGTTAATGAATAAGGTCTTCTCGGACCACATCGGAAAAATCATAGAAGTCTACGTGGATGACATGTTGATAAAGACACAAAGGGAAGAAACATTACTGTCCGACTTGGTTTAAGTATTCGACACCATACGGAAGCACGGCATGCGACTTAACCCGGTTAAATGCACCCTCGCAGTGGAAGCCGGTAAGTTCTTGGGCTTTATGCTCACACAAAGAGGAATCGAGGCAAATCCAGATAAATGCCAGGCCATACTCAACATGAAGAGCCCAACCTGCGTCAAAGAGGTACAACAACTCAATGGGAGACTGGCAGCCTTGTCCAGATTCCTAGCAGGATCAGCGATAAGATCCCTCCCTTTCTACGCTACTTTAAGGAAAGGAAAGAACTTCGAGTGGACGACGGAGTGTGAGCAAGCCTTCCGAGACTTCAAAGAATTCTTGGGACGGCCACCTATCTTATCTCGACCACAAGAAGGAGAACCACTCATATTGTACCTCGCAGTAGGAAGTCGAGCAATAGCCTCAGCACTAATTAGAGATGACGAGGATGGGCAACAACCCGTCTACTTCATTAGTAAAGCACTGCAGGGGTCAGAGCTGAACTACCAGAAAATAGAGAAGTTTGCCTACGCTCTCATACTCACATCCCGACGACTTCGCCCGTACTTCCAAGCGCATACCATTAAGGTTCGGACCAACCAGCCCATAAAGGGGATATTGCACAAAACAGATCTAGCAGGAAGAATTTTACAATGGGCAATTGAACTGTCCGAGTTCGACCTCCAATACGAGGCGAGGACAGCCATTAAATTACAATACCTAGCCGACTTCATCGCAGAATTCACAGACACCCCAGAGATCCCCATAGAGTGGAATATATATGTGGACGGTTCCTCGAATAAAATCGGAAGCGGTGCAGGTGTGATAATCGAAAGCAACCAAGGAACCCAACTTGAGCTTTCCCTCAAATTTGGATTCCCGGCCTCAAACAACCAGGCGGAATACGAAGCGTTATTAGCTGGTTTGAAGCTGGCTAGGGAGGTTGGAGCTCAGAAACTCAATATATACAGTGACTCACAGTTCGTTACCTCACAAATAACAGGAAGCTACCAAGCCAAAGATCCTACCATGAAAAAATATTTGGATAAAACCAAATTAGCCAACACTCTCAAAAATTAGCCAGCACCAACCAGGGAGCAACAATAGAAGCCTCATCCAGGAAATACTGTAGAACCCATCAATATCAGAAGAAGAAAAAGTCCTAGCCATAACATGTCGGGATCAAGGATGGATGACCCCCATAATTAACTACCTCAAAACAGAAGCGCTCCCTACAGATGAAAAGGAGGCAAAGAGGTTGAAAAGGGAGGCACAGTACTATACTATCATAAACAACACCCTGTATAAAAGAGGGATCTCAATACCATTGTTAAAATGCGTACCGACCTCCAGTACAAAGGAAGTCTTGGAGGAAGTACATAGCGGTATTTGTGGTAATCATCTCGGAGCACAAGCTCTCACCAAAAAGGTACTTCGGGCGGGATTCTATTGGCCAACTCTACAAAAGAAAGCTATAGAATTTGTAAAGACATGTCCATCATGTCAGAAGCATGCCCACTTTCACATCGCCCCGCCGGACAAGCTCATCAGCGTGACTTCACCCTGGCCATTTGCAAAGTGGGGACTCGATCTTCTCGAACCCTTTCCCTAGGGATCGGGACAAGTCAAATTCCTCATAGTGGGGGTAGACTATTTCACAAAGTGGATCGAGGCAGAACCCCTAGCCAACGCCACTGCTCAAAGAAGACAAAAATTCCTATATAGGAACATCATTACAAGGTTCGGGGTCCCATACTCTATCACCACAGATAATGGCACCCAATTCACAGATGCAGGCTTCAGAAAACTAGTGGCCGACTTAAATATAAAACACCAATTCACCTCCGTCGAACATCCCCAAGCCAATGGACAAGCCGAAGCGGCCAACAAAGTCATATTGGCCGGGTTGAAATGGAGACTTCAAGAAGCAAATGGAGCTTGGGCCGAGGAACTTCCACAAGTTCTATGGGTGTATCGAACAACACCCCATTCCACCACAAACGAATCACCATTTCGATTAGCATACGGAGTGGAGGCAATGATTCTAATTGAAGTTGAGGAAGGGTCTCCCCGAGTAGTCCACTACAATGAACAAACCAACTCTCAGCTTCAAAGAGAAGAACTCGACCTACTTCCGGAAATCCAAGAAAAAGCTCGAATCAGAGAAGAAGCACTAAAGCGGCGAATGGCTTCCAGGTATAATCAAAAGGTAGTGCCAAGAGGTTTCGCTGAGAATGATCTCATCTTAATCCGAAATGATATTGGAACGACTCGACCCGGAGAAGGGAAGCTGGCAGCCAACTGGAAAGGACCCTACCGAGTCATAGAAGTACTTGGAAAGGGCTACTACAGACTGTCCAAACTCGAGGGACGAGAACTCCCCAGATCATGGCACGCCTGTAACCTAAGAAGGTACTATAGCTAGGAAAGGTAAAAGATCTCATCACAAGATGCACTCTTTTTCCTGAAAAGGTTTTTTAATGAGGCATCAAAGACTGAGATCTAATCTGACTTAAGGGTGCGAAAAACCCCCCGCATATATATATTTGCATTTTCTTTGAATAAAATACATTGCAGATATTCCACAAATTCCCAAGACGCATTAATCTGAAGCATTCATCGTCCGATTATAAAGCAATAGATCGACAGAAAGTGAAGAACAGATTCACTGTGCGATCTCGATGGGAATGATCGTCCGACAAAAGTGAAAATGCGATTCACCTAAAGGACGATCAAACCGGGACAGAAACCACCATCTACAAATCGGAAAAGATGAACACAGAATAATGCAAGAAGTTATCGAAAGTGATCCCAAAAAGAACCTGACGAGGTCTTATGGATTGCTATATAATAACTTAAAAAGACTGGCCGACACTAAAAAGTCGGACCAAGTCAACCCAAGTTATTAGCGAATCCCTGGAAAGAGGTCTGGCCAACCCTATTAAAGAGGAATTGCTATAACTTAGAAGAGATCGACCTAACGAAGTCAGTCTCCTACAAGATAAGTTGTAAAAATAATCCCTGAAAGAGACCTAACAAAGGTCCAAGAAAGAGGATTACAAAAACAACTTAGAAGAGATCGACCTAACAAAGTCGGTTTCCTACAAGACAAGTTGTAAAAGTAATCCCTGAAAGAGACCTAACAAAGGTCCAAGAAAGAGGATTACAAAAACAACTTAGAAGAGATCGACCTAACGAAGTCGATCTCCTACAAGACAAGTTGTAAAAGTAATCCCTTAAAGAGACCTAACAAAGGTCCAAGAAAGAGGATTACAAAAACAACTTAGAAGAGATCGACCTAACGAAGTTGGTCTCCTACAAAGACAAGTTGTAAAAGTAATCCCTGAAAGAGACCTAACAAAGGTCCAAGAAAGAGGATTACAAAAACAACTTAGAAGAGATCGACATAACGAAGTCGGTCTCCTACAAAGACAAGTTGTAAAAGTAATCCCTGAAAGAGACCTAACAAAGGTCCAAGAAAGAGGATTACAAAAGCAACTTAGAAGAGATCGACATAACGAAGTCGGTCTCCTACAAAGACAAGTTGTAAAAGTAATCCCTGAAAGAGACCTAACAAAGGTCCAAGAAAGAGGATTACAAAAACAACTTAGAAGAGATCGACATAACGAAGTTGGTCTCCTACAAGATAAGTTATAAAAGTAATCCCTGAAAGAGACCTGACAAAGGTCCAAGAAAGAGGATTACAAAAATAACTTAGAAGGGGACCAACATAAAGAAATCGGTTATGAGGCGCTAAGAATGCAAGCCAGAGCGAGAAAAACCGAAAAACAAGTCGGACCTTCCACAGTCACGGCCTCAAAGGATCCAAGCTACGAACAATAAGTACGACAGCAATCCAAAGGGGTCAATCAGCAAGATTCCAATACCAGAAGAGATACTATGTTAAAGCACAATAAAAGCATAGTATGAAAAAGCTTCAGGAGGCCACCAAAATCTACCTCAGAAAGCTACTTTTTTTTTTAAATAAAAGTTGCCAGGCAGGTGTTCCGAGGGTTACCTGAAACTGTAGGTCGATCTCGGTCGAGATCTACTGTGTTGGTCAGAGCCGACGTGTCCGGCAGGTTTATAGCTGCCGGAGCTAGTGTGTCCGACTTGTAGGACTGAAAGTGCTGTGGATCCTTCGTCCCCGGAGGGTGGGGGGTACCTGCAAGGGACTCCGATGCTTAAGTTAGTGATGAGCGGATAATTTATACGCTTTTTGGCATTGTTTTTAGTATGTTTTTAGTAGAATCTAGTTACTTTAAGGGATGTTTTCATTAGTTTTTATGTTAAATTCACATTTCTGGACTATACTATGAGTTTGTGTGTTTTTCTGTGATTTCAGGTATTTTCTGGCTGAAATTGAGGGACTTGAGCAAAAATCAGATTCAGAGGTTGAAGAAGGACTGCTGATGCTGTTGGATTCTGACCTCCCTGCACTCAAAGTAGATTTTCTGGAGATACAGAACTCGAAATGGCGCGCTTCCAATTGCGTTGGAAATTAGACATCCAGGGCTTTCCAGCAATGTATAATAGTCTATACTTTGGCCAAGAATAGATGACGCAAACTGGCGTTCAACGCCAGCTTCCTGCCCAATTCTGGCGTCCAGCGCCAGAAAAGGATCCAAAACCAGAGTTGAACGCCCAAAATGGCACAAAAGCTGGCGTTCAACTCCAAGAAGGACCTCTACACGTGCAACACTCAAAGCTCAGCCCAAGCACACACCAAGTGGGCCCCAGAAGTGGATTTATGCATCAATTACTTACTTCTGTAAACCCTAGTAGCTAGTTTATTATAAATAGGACCTTTTACTATTGTATTAGGCATCTTTGATCAGTTGTATGCTATCTTAGATCACGTTTGAGGGCTGGCCTCTCGGCCATGCCTGGACTTTCACTTATGTAATTTTAACGGTAGAGTTTCTACACTCCATAGATTAAGGTGTGGAGCTCTGCTGTTCCTCAAAGATTAATGCAAAGTACTACTATTTTCTATTCAATTCATCTTGTTTCGCTTCTAAGATATTCATTCGTACTTCAATCTGAATGTGATGAATGTGACAATCATCATCATTCCCTATGAACGCGTGCCTGACAACCACTTCCGTTCTACCTTAGACTGAATGAGTATCTCTTAGATCTCTTAACCAGAATCTTCGTGGCGTAAGCTAGAATGATGGCGGCATTCAAGAGAATCCGGAAGGTCTAAACCTTGTCTATGGTATTCTGAGTAGGATTCAATGAATGAATGACTGTGACGAGCTCCAAACTCGCGATTGCGGGGCGTTAGTGACAGACGCAAAAGGATAGTAAATCCTATTCCAGCATGATCGAGAACCGACAGATGAATAGCCGTGCCGTGACAGGGTGCGTTGACCATTTTCACTGAGAGGATAAGATGAAGCCATTGACAAGGGTGATGCCTCCAGACGATTAGCCGTGCCGTGACAGGGCATTTGGATCATTTTCCCGAGAGAAGACCGAAAGTAGCCATTGACAATGGTGATGTATCACATAAAGCCAGCCATGGAAAGGAGTAAGACTGACTGGATGAAGATAGCAGGAAAGCAGAGGTTCAGAGGAACGAAAGCATCTCCATTCACTTATCTGAAATTCTCACCAATGAATTACATAAGTATTTCTATCCCTATTTTATTATATTATTTTCGAAAACTACATTACCACTTTATATCTGCCTGACTGAGATTTACAAGGTGACCATAGCTTGCTTCATACCAACAATCTTCGTGGGATTCGACCCTTACTCACGTAAGGTATTACTTGGACGACCCAGTGCACTTGCTGGTTAGTTATGCGAAGTTGTGAAGATATGTTTAGACCATGGTCCTGTGCATCCGTTTTTGGTGCCATTGCCAGGGAATCAATTTCGAACAACAATTCACAACCTGAGTAGCAATTTCGCATACCAAGTTTTTGGCGCCGTTGCCGGGGATTGTTCGAGTATGGACAACTGACGGTTCATCTTGTTGCCCAGATTAGGTAATTTTCTTGTTGTTTTCTCTTCAAAAATTTTTCAAAAAAAGTTTTCAAAATTTTCTCCTTTGTTTTCGAAAAAAAAATATTTCTTTTTTTAAAAAAATAAAAAATGTTTTCAAAAATAAATTATTCTGTGGCTTCAAAATTTTTAAGAATGAATTCTAGTGTTTCATGAAGCATGTTGAAGCATGGCTGGCTGTAAAGCCATGTCTAATACGACTGTAGGGCATGTCAGGCGTGTCATGTCTGAGTTACATACTAAAGCTTGGCTGGCTATTAAGCCATGCCTGACCCTTTGATTGGAGCTTTAGACTAACATGGCAAGATTCCTGAAATTCATATTAAAAATTTTGGAATCCTTATTTTCTTTTTCAAATAAATTTCAAAAAAAAAAATTAGAAAATCATAAAAATCAAAAATATTTTTCATGTTTCTTGTTTGAGTCTTGAGTCATGTTATAAGTTTGGTGTCAATTGCATGTGCATCTTGCATTTTTCGAAAATTCATGCATTCATAGTGTTCTTCATGATCTTCAAGTTGTTCTTGGTAAGTCTTCTTGTTTGATCTTTGCATTTGCATGTTTTATGTCTTTTCTTGTTTTTCATATGCATTCTTGAATTCTTAGTGTCTAAGCATTAAAGAATTCTAAGTTTGGTGTCTTGCATGTTTTCCTTGCATTAAAAAAAAAACTTTTCAAAAATGTGTTCTTGATGTTCATCATGATCTTCATAGTGTTCTTGGTGTTCATCTTGATATTCATAGCATTCTTGCATGCATTCATTGTTTTGATCCATAACTTTCATGCATTGCATCATTTTTCTTGTTTTTCTCTCTCTTCATTAAAAATTCAAAAATAAAAAAAATATCTTTCCCTTTTTCTCTCTTAAAATTTCGAAAATTAGATTTGACTTTTTCAAAAATTTTTAAAATCTAGTTGTTTTTATGAGTCAAATCAAATTTTCAATTTAAAAATCTTATCCTTTTCAAAATCTTTTTCAAAAATCAAATCTTTTTCAAAATTTCTAGTTATTTTCGAAAATTCCAAAAATATTTTTCAAAAATCTTTTTCTTATTTTTATATATCAAATTTTCGAAAATAACATAAACAATTAATGTTTTGATTCAAAAATTTCAAGTTTGTTACTTGCTTGTTAAGAAAGATTCAAACTTTAAGTTCTAGAATCATATCTTGTGATTTCTTGTGAATCAAGTCATTAATTGTGATTTTAAAAATCAAATCTTTTTCAAAACTAATTTCAATCATATCTTTTCAAAAATATCTCCTTATCTTATCTTTTTCAAAATTTGATTTCAAAATATCTTTTCTAACTTCCTAACTTCTTATCTTTTCAAAATTGATTTTCAAAAATTGTTTCAACTAACTAACTAACTCTTTGTTTGTTTCTTATCTTTTTCAAAACTACCTAACTAACTCTCCCTCTCTCTCTAATTTTCGAAAATATCTTCCCTCTTTTTCAAAATTTCTTTTTTTGACTAATTATTTTATTTTTTTTATTTGAAATTTTCGAAAAACTACTAACCTTTTTCAAAAACTATTTTCGAAAATCACTAACTCTTTTTCAAAAATTATTTTCGAAAATTCTTTCTCTCTCATCTCCTTCTTTTCTTCTATTCACACAGGGACCTCTATACTGTGGTAAAAAGGACCCCTATTATTATTATTTTTCTGTCCCTCTTTTTCATTTGAGTAGGAGAAAGGACAAGTAAATTACAACTATCCAGCAAGCACCTGTCAGAAATTTTCAAACAGGAAGAGGACATGGCAGTCGAAAATAATAATAATGCAAGGAGAATGCTTGGTGACTTTACTGCACCAAATTCCAATTTACATGGAAGAAGCATCTCTATTCCTGCCATTGGAGCAAACAATTTTGAGCTGAAACCTCAGCTAGTTTCTCTGATGCAGCAGAACTGCAAGTTTCATAGACTTCCACCTGAAGATCCTTTTCAGTTCTTAACTGAATTCTTGCAAATCTGTAATACTGTTAAGACTAATGGAGTAGATCCTGAAGTCTACAGGCTCATGCTTTTCCCTTTTGCTGTAAGAGACAGAGCTAGAGTATGGTTGGACTCTCAACCTAAGGATAGCCTGAACTCTTGGGATAAGCTGGTCAAGGCTTTCTTAGCCAAGTTCTTTCCTCCTCAAAAGCTGAGTAAGCTTAGAGTGGATGTTCAGACCTTCAGACAGAAGGAAGGTGAATCCCTCTATGAAGCTTGGGAGAGATACAAAGAACTGACCAAAAAGTATCCTTCTGACATGCTTTCAGAATGGACCATCCTGGACATATTCTATGATGGTCTGTCTGAATTAGCTAAGATGTCATTGGATACTTCTGCAGGTGGATCCATTCACCTAAAGAAAACGCCTGCAGAAGCTCAAGAACTCATTGACATGGTTGCTAATAACCAGTTCATGTACACTTCTGAGAGGAATCCTGTGAGTAATGGGACGCCTATGAAGAAGGGAGTTCTTGAAATTGATACTCTGAATGCCATATTGGCTCAGAACAAAATATTGACTCAGCAAGTCAATATGATTTCTCAGAGTCTGAATGGAATGCAAGCTGCATCCAACAGTACTCAAGAGGCATCTTCTGAAGAAGAAGCTTATGATCCTGAGAATCCTGCAATAGCAGAGGTAAATTACATGGGTGAACCTTATGGAAACACCTATAATCCATCATGGAGAAATCATCCAAATTTCTCATGGAAGGATCAAAAGCCTCAACAAGGCTTTAATAATGGTGGAAGAAACAGGTTTAGCAATAGCAAGCCTTTTCCATCATCCACTCAGCAACAGACAGAGAATTCTGAGCAGAATCCATCTAGCTTAGCAAACTTAGTCTCTGATCTATCCAAGGCCACTGTAAGTTTCATGAATGAAACAAGATCTTCCATTAGAAATTTGGAAGCACAAGTGGGCCAGCTGAGTAAAAGGATCACTGAAATCCCTCCTAGTACTCTCCCAAGCAATACAGAAGAGAATCCAAAAGGAGAGTGCAAGGCCATTGACATAAGCACCATGGCCGAACCTGTAAGGGAAGGAGAGGACGTGAATCCCAAGGAGGAAGACCTCCTGGGACGTCCAGTGATCAATAAGGAGCTTCCCTCTGAGGAACCAAAGGACTCTGAGGCTCATCTAGAGACCATAGAGATTCCATTGAACCTCCTTATGCCCTTCATGAGCTCTGATGAGTATTCCTCTTCTGAAGAGACTGAGGATGTTACTGAAGAGCAAACTGCCAAGTTTCTTGGTGCAATCATGAAGCTGAATGCCAAATTATTTGGTATTGAGACTTGGGAAGATGAACCTCCCTTGTTCACTAATGAACTAAGTGATCTGGATCAACTGACATTATCTCAGAAGAGACAGGATCCTGGAAAGTTCATAATACCTTGTACCATAGGCACCATGATCCTTGAGGCTCTGTGTGACCTTGGTTCAGGGATAAACCTCATGCCCCTCTCTGTAATAGAGAAACTGGGAATCTATGGGGTGCAAGCTGCTAAAATCTCATTAGAGATGGCAGACAATTCAAGAAAACAGGCTTATGGACAAGTAGAGGACGTGTTAGTAAAGGTTGAAGGTCTTTACATCCCTACTGATTTCATAGTCCTGGATACTGGAAAGGAAGAGGATGAATCCATCATCCTAGGAAGACCTTTCCTGGCAACAGCAAGAGCTGTGATTGATGTGGACAGAGGAGAATTGATCCTTCAATTAAATAAGGACAACCTTGTGTTTACGACTCAAGGATCTCTCTCTGCATCCATGGAGAGGAAGCAGAAAAAGCTTCTCTCAAAACAGAGTCAACTAGAGCCCCCACAGTCAAACTCTAAGTTTGGTGTTGGGAGGCCACAACCAAACTCTAAGTTTGGTGTTGAACTCCCATATCCAAACTCTAAGTTTGGTGTTGGAGAGTCTCAACAATACTCTGAACATCTGTGAGGCTCCATGAGAGCCCACTGTCAAGCTATTGACATTAAAGAAGCGCTTGTTGGGAGGCAACCCAATTTTTATTTATCTAACTATATTTTTCTTTGTTATATGTCTTTATAGGTTCATGATCATGTGGAGTCACAAAATAAACAAAAAAATCAAAAACGGAATCAAAAACAGCAGAAGAAAAAACACACCCTGGAGGAAGCACCTGTCTGGCGTTCAACGCCAGAACAGAGCATGGTTCTGGCGCTGAACGCCCAAAATGGGCAGCAACCTGGCGCTGAACGCCCAGAACAAGCATGGTTCTGGCGTTCAACGCCAGAAATGGCAACAAATGGGCGTTGAACGCCCAAAATGGGCACCAACCTGGCGCTGAATGCCCAGAGTTGTGTGCAAGGGCATTTTACATGCCTAATGGGTGCAGGGATGTTAATCCTTGACACCTCCGGATCTGTGGACACCACAGGATCACCTTAAGATCTGTGGACACTACAGGATCATCTTAGGATCTGTGAATCCCACAGGATCCCCACCCACCTCACCCTCTCTCTCTCTCCATTCATGACCATCCCTTCTGTTTTCCATTCACCACTCACATCCATACACACATCCCTCCATCTCCTCCATATCTTCTTCTTCTTCTATTCTTTCTTCTTTTACTCGAGGGCGAGCAACATTTTAAGTTTGGTGTGGTAAAAGCATAAGCTTTTTGTTTTTCCATTACCATTGATGGCACCTAAACCTCTAAAAGAGGGGAAGGGAAGACAAAGGCTTCCACCTCCGAGTCATGGGAGATGAAAAGATTCAGCTCAAGGGTCTATAGCTCAGTGGTAGAACATGTGGCTGCAAATTAAGAGATCCCTGAGATACCTCAGGGGATGCACTTCCCTCCACATAAATATTAGGAGCAAATCAACACCTCCCTAGGAGAATTAAGTTCCAACATGGGACAATTAAGGGTGAAACATCAAGAGCACTCCATCATCCTTCATGAAATAAGAGAAGATCAAAAAGCAATGAGGGAGGAGCAACAAAGACAAGGAAGAGACATAGAAGAGCTCAAGGACATCTTTGGTTCCTCAAGAAGGAAACGCCACCATCATTAAGGTGGATTCATTCCTTGTTCTTATTTCTTCTATTTTTCGTTTTCTATGTTATGTGTTTGTCCATGTTTGTGTCTTCATTACATGATCATTAGTAGTTAGTAATTTGTCTTAAAGTTATGAATGTCCTATGAATCCATCACCTCTCTTAAATGAAAAATGTTTTAATTCAAAAGAACAAGAAATACATGAGTTTCGAATTTATCCTTGAACTTAGCTTAATTATATTGATGTGGTGACAATGCTTCTTGTTTTCTGAATGTATGCTTGAACAGTGCATATGTCTTTTGAAGTTGTTGTTTAAGAATGTTAAATATGTTGGCTCTTGAAAGAATGATGACTAGGAGACATGTTATTTGATAATCTGAAAAATCATAAAAATGATTCTTGAAGCAAGAAAAAGCAGCAAAGAACAAAGCTTGCAGAAAAAAAAAATAGGCAAAAAAAAATAGAAAAAAAAAAGCAAGCAGAAAAAGCCAAAAGCTCTTAAAACCAAGAGGCAAGAGCAAAAAGCCAATAACCCTTAAAACCAAAAGGCAAGGGCAAATAAAAAGGATCCCAAGGCTTTGAGCATCAGTGGATAGGAGGGCTTAAAGGAATAAAATCCTGGTCTAAGCGGCTAAACCAAGCTGTCCCTAACCATGTGCTTGTGGCGTGTAGGTGTCAAGTGAAAACTTGAGACTGAGCGGTTAAAGTCAAGGTCCAAAGCAAAAAAAAGAGTGTGCTTAAGAACCCTGGACACCTCTAATTGGGGACTTTAGCAAAGCTGAGTCACAATCTGAAAAGGTTCACCCAATTATGTGTCTGTGGCATTTATGTATCCGGTGGTAATACTGGAAAACAAAGTGCTTAGGGCCACGGCCAAGACTCATAAAATAGCTGTGTTCAAGAATCATCATACTGAACTAGGAGAATCAATAACACTATCTGAACTCTGAGTTCCTATAGATGCCAATCATTCTGAACCTCAATGGATAGAGTGAGATGCCAAAACTATTCAAGAGGCAAAAAGCTATAAGTCCCGCTCATCTGATTGGAGCTATGTTTCATTGATAGTTTGGAATTTATAGTATATTCTCTTCTTTTTATCCTATTTGATTTTCAGTTGCTTGGGGATAAGCAACAATTTAAGTTTAGTGTTGTGATGAGCGGATAATTTATACGCTTTTTGGCATTGTTTTTAGTATGTTTTTAGTAGAATCTAGTTACTTTTAGGGATGTTTTCATTAGTTTTTATGTTAAATTCACATTTCTGGACTTTACTATGAGTTTGTGTGTTTTTCTATGATTTCAGGTATTTTCTGGCTGAAATTGAGAGACTTGAGCAAAAATCAGATTCAGAGGTTGAAGAAGGACTGCTGATGCTGTTGGATTCTGACCTCCCTGAACTCAAAGTGGATTTTCTAGAGTTACAGAACTCGAAATGGCGCGCTTCCAATTGCATTGGAAAGTAGACATCCAGGGCTTTTCAGAAATGTATAATAGTCCATACTTTGGCCAATAATAGACGACGCAAACTGGCGTTCAAAGCCAGCTTTCTGCCCAATTCTGGCGTCCAGCGCCAGAAAAGGATCCAAAACCAGAGTTGAACGCCCAAAATGGCACAAAAGCTGGCGTTCAACTCCAAGAAGGACCTCTACACGTGCAACACTCAAAGCTCAGCCCAAGCACACACCAAGTGGGCCCCAGAAGTGGATTTATGCATCAATTACTTACTTCTGTAAATCCTAGTAGCTAGTTTATTATAAATAGGACCTTTTACTATTGTATTAGGCATCTTTGATCAGTTGTATGCTATCTTAGATCACGTTTAAGGGCTGGCCTCTCGGCCATGCCTGGACTTTCACTTATGTAATTTTAACGGTAGAGTTTCTACACTCCATAGATTAAGGTGTGGAGCTCTGCTGTTCCTCAAAGATTAATGCAAAGTACTACTGTTTTCTATTCAATTCATCTTGTTTCGCTTCTAAGATATTCATTCGTACTTCAATCTGAATGTGATGAATGTGACAATCATCATCATTCCCTATGAACGCGTGCCTGACAACCACTTCCGTTCTACCTTAGACTGAATGAGTATCTCTTAGATCTCTTAACCAGAATCTTCGTGGCGTAAGCTAGAATGATGGTGGCATTCAAGAGAATCCGGAAGGTCTAAACCTTATCTGTGGTATTCTGAGTAGGATTCAATGAATGAATGACTGTGACGAGCTCCAAACTCGTGATTGCGGGGCGTTAGTGACAGACGCAAAAGGATAGTAAATCCTATTCCAGCATGATCGAGAACCGACAGATGAATAGCCGTGCCGTGACAGGGTGCGTTGACCATTTTCACTGAGAGGATAAGATGAAGCCATTGACAAGGGTGATGCCTCCAGACGATTAGCCGTGCCGTGACAGGGCATTTGGATCATTTTCCCGAGAGAAGACCGAAAGTAGCCATTGACAATGGTGATGTATCACATAAAGCCAGCCATGGAAAGGAGTAAGACTGACTGGATGAAGATAGCAGGAAAGCAGAGGTTCAGAGGAACGAAAGCATCTCCATTCGCTTATCTGAAATTCTCACCAATGAATTACATAAGTATTTCTATCCCTATTTTATTATATTATTTTCGAAAACTACATTACCACTTTATATCTGCCTGACTGAGATTTACAAGGTGACCATAGCTTGCTTCATACCAACAATCTCCGTGGGATTCGACCCTTACTCACGTAAGGTATTACTTGGACGACCCAGTGCACTTGCTGGTTAGTTATGCGAAGTTGTGAAGATATGTTTAGACCATGGTCCTGTGCATCCGTTTTTGGTGCCATTGCCAGGGAATCAATTTCGAACAACAATTCACAACCTGAGTAGCAATTTTGCATACCAGTTAGCAAGGGTATTAAGCAGGTATTGAGTAGAATCAGAGTATGAGTTATACCTGGGTCCTCCAGTGTATTTATAGTAGTGCGGAGTGACCTTTTTAGATAAGATAAGTTAGTTATCTTATCTTATCTTATCTTATCTTTGGGTGAGGTCAGCTTATCTTCAATGGAATCGCCCTTCTCTCTGTAGGCTTGGGCTGCCTTTGGATTGGACTGTGTTCCTTTGTTTGGACCCTTTATTGGGCTTTCTAGTCGATTTGGTTGACCTCTTTGAGAAGTGGTCGGATAGCCTGACCTGAAGAGGTCGGTCGCTTTGTCTGTAGAACATCCCGGGTCGGAGGGCTCGACCCAGGATATGAACAGTTTCCCTGCTTGAGCTCGGTCTTCTTTTTTGAGGTCGAGTCCTTGAGTGAAGTCGAACTCAAGCATTTTGTTGATTCCTTTCTTTGTAGAAGCTTTTTGAATGTGGAACGTTTTCTTCTTAAAAATGCGCGCTTTTATATCAGCGCTTTAGGAACGTGCGAGGGTTTAATACCTTCATTAATTGGTATTAATTGCCCCATTTTTCCTCGTGGCCTTTTATTTTGAATTTTGCAATCAGAGAACAGTTTCCCTTCTTCGCTCTTCTTCGTAACTTCTCTCGCGCTCTGTCTTTTGCCCACATTTTGCTTTTTCTTGCATTGCGGCGTCGTTCAGTGATTGGCGAGTCTATCTCTCCATCTTTAACTTCTTCTGAAGCTTCCTGCTTTTTCCAGGTTGGTTTTTCCTCCTTTCTCTTTTCCACGTCATTTTCTTATCTGATTTTGAGAAAGTTTTGATTTTGTTTGGAGAAAATTTGGATCCTTCTGCTTTTGCCGTGCCTGATTGCTGTTGTGATGTGTGTTCTGGGGATTTCTTCGTCTTTTGCGTGAACCTTTTCGCCTTTCCTCTTGTTTGATGCTTGTATGTTATCACCGTTTCTGTCTGTGCTTTTGATTTTCAGGCTTTGGAATGATGATTTTGTTTGATTCTGACAAAAGGTTGTGTCTTTGATGATTTCTGCTTGGCATGTTTGATGTTGGCGATGCTCTTTGGTGATAGACTGTAGGGAGATAGTGGTTTTGATGACTTTTATGTTTTTCTTTTTTCGAAATGTTTGTGGTTTGAAATCTTCTATTCCTATTTGAGAAATGTCGGGACGTAAGCTGTAGATTTTTCCTGAAACCTTGCTTTGTTACTGCCTCCAAAGGATGCCCCAGGACTTTGGTTTGAGTCTTTGGGGTTTTCCTTTTCTGTTTGTTCGCCTGTATCGTATTGACCGAGTTGTTTTGTCCCTCGTCCGACATGTTTTTAGTAATCCTATCTTTTTCTTTTGTAGGACTAGTTGGCCTCATGTCTTCTCGAAATAACATTGTCGAGATGTCTTCCAGAGTTCCCGAGGGGATGTCCGATTGGTTGGACTCCCTTGTTTTGTTGTGTGTTTCTGTTGTGGATGCTGAATTTTGCACAGAACTGAGGAAGCGCCATAGGATTTGTGGTAACAGTGCTCGTGAGGAGGATTATGAGCTTGTTGCTCCTGATTCCGATGAGAGAGTTTATTTTCCGACTTCTATCGGGAGGGAGCGTCCTTTCTTTTATGCCTATGAATACTTCTTCAGTCAGTTGAACGTTACTTTTCCTTTTACTGCTTTCGAGACCGACCTGTTGTGGTCATGTAATATTGCCCCATCCCAACTTCACCCAAATTCCTGGGGTTTTGTTAAAATTTTTCAGCTTCTCTGCCGAGAATTAGATGTAACACCCTCTCAGACTCTCTTCCTTTATTTGTTTGTTTCCGCCAAGCCTGGCGGTTCTTCAAAAAAGAAAGCTTCCTGGGTTTCTTTCAGGTCCGCCCAGGGCCATAAAGTTTTTTCTATGTATGATGAGTCCTTTAAGGACTTCAAGAATTACTTCTTTAGGGTTCGTGCTGTCGAGGGGGCCCGCCCCTTTTTTCTTGATGAAAATGATGAGCCTTCTTTCCCTCTGGAGTGGCAGAGGGATGTGAGAGTGTCTCGTTATACTTGGGAGATGCTTAATGATATTGAGCGTGCCTTTGTTGTTGTGCTTGAGGATTTATGGGGAGCCCTGCCTCATCTTGATACAAAGAAGTTTTTGAATGACCCGTCCTTGGTTCGGACTGTTTTGGGTACTTGTCTGGCTTGTTTCTACACTTGTTTCTTAATTTTTCCTTCCTCTTATTGTGATTGTAACTCTTTGCTGTGGCTGATTCTGTATTTGCAGAGATGTCAAAAAATAACAACTCCATGAAGGCCTTTAAAAGGGCCAAGAAGGCAACTGCTGCTCTGAACATCTCGGCCAAGGTGGCCGGAGAGGGATCTTCTCAGGTCCCAGTGAAGCCTCCTGTGCCGAGTTCTCCCGGGCCGAGGAAAGCAATTCCTACTCCTCGGTTTCGTCAAGTCGATCCTCCACAGACTTCTGCTGTTGTTTCTGGTGCTCCTCCCTTAAAAAAGCAAAAAACATCCGAGCCTTTTAACCTGGATGCCCCGGATTTTGATGCTATTGAGTTTGTTGACCAGCAAATTGCCCCCTATGGTGGGCTCTCCATGGACGATGTATCTCTTCTTCAGCATCTGGATTTTATCACCAAAAGTAGTGTGAAAATGGCACATATGGGTGCGGCTATTTTCCGAACTGTTCAGGGGATCCCGATTCATGCCACAAAATCCTTTATGGAGGAGGCCAAGTCAGAATTTGATCGGATCAAGGGTCTGAAGGATGAGTTGGAGGTGAAGTTGGCGAAGGTGGAGAAGGAGCTAGAGGGTGAGAAGGCCAGCTCTATTGCATTGGCTGCTTCTTTGAAGTTGGCTGAGGACATGGCACTGAAGCATAAGGATAGCTATGTCTCAGCTTATAGGGAGTTGATGCATCTCCGGGATGATTTGGAAACTGCTCGGGTTAATTATGCCGAGCTTCAGGGTCACCTTGTGGGCAGCGTAACTGCTGCCTCCGAGAACCTGATGGAGCAGTTTCGGATTGTTGCTCCCGATGCTGACTTGACTCTCATCAGCCTGGACAATGTTGTGAGGGATGGTAAGATTGTCCCTGATGACCAGGATGATGATGATGTTGACCCTCCCCCAGTGCCTTCTCTCAAAGTGTCGACCTCCTCAGTTCCTCCCGTTACGTCCGATCCGGATTGCCAGATTCTGAACCGGGATGATGGAACTGTAGATGCTGTGCTTATTCAGACTTGCCCTCCTTCTCCCCGTACTGATGCTGCCGGGAAGGCTCCAGATCTTGGTTGATCTCCTTTAGGTATTTGTGTAAATAGCTCGGTTTGTGGGCTTTGAACTCTTTTTTGTGAATGATGTTTTATTGACTGTTGATACTCCAGTTGCTATTTTTAGCAACTTTATTTTGAAAACAAAAATGGTTTCTCTGAGGTTGATTTTGGTGGTCTCTTGAAGCTTTATCATACTATGCTTTCATTGTGCTTTAACAGGGTATCTGTTTGCTGCTTGGCCTCTTTACATTGCTTTCGTACTTGTTGTTTATAGCTTGGATCCTTTTGAGGTCGTGACTGTGGGGGGTCCGACTTGTTTCTCGGTTTCCTCGCTTTTGTTTGTATTTTTAGCGCCTTATAACCGATTTCTTTATGTTGGTCCCTTTCTAAGTTATTTTTGTAATCCTTTTCCCGGACCTTTGTCAGGTCTTTTTAAGGGATTACTTTTATAACTTATCTTTGTAGGAGACCGACTTCGTTAGGTCGATCTTTTCCTAGTTGTTTTTGTAATTCTCTTTCTTGGACCATTGTTAGGTCTCTTTCAGGGATTACTTTTACAACTTGTTTTGTAGGAGACCGACTTCGTTAGGTCGATCTCTTCTAAGTTGTTTTTGTAATCCTCTTTCTTGGACCATTGTTAGGTCTCTTTCAGGGATTACTTTTACAACTTGTCTTTGTAGGAGACCGACTTTGTTAGGTCGATCTCTTCTAAGTTATTTTTGTAATCCTCTTTCTTGGACCTTTATTAGGTCTTTTTCAAGGATTACTTTTACAACTTGTTTTGTAGGAGACCGACTTCGTTAGGTCGATCTCTTCTAAGTTGTTTTTGTAATCTTCTTTCTTGGACCATTGTTAGGTCTCTTTCAGGGATTACTTTTACAACTTGTCTTTGTAGGAGACCGACTTTGTTAGGTCGATCTCTTCTAAGTTATTTTTATAATCCTTTTTCTTGGACCTTTATTAGGTCTCTTTCAGGGATTACTTTTACAACTTGTTTTGTAGGAGACCGACTTCGTTAGGTCGATCTCTTCTAAGTTGTTTTTGTAATCCTCTTTCTTGGACCATTGTTAGGTCTCTTTTAGGGATTACTTTTACAACTTGTCTTTGTAGGAGACCGACTTCGTTAGGTCGATCTCTTCTAAGTTGTTTTTGTAATCCTCTTTCTTGGACCTTTATTAGGTCTCTTTCAGGGATTACTTTTACAACTTGTCTTTGTAGGAGACCGACTTCGTTAGGTCGATCTCTTCTAAGTTATAGCAATTCCTCTTTAATAGGGTTGGCCAGACCTCTTTTCAGGGATTTGCTGATAACTTGGATTGACTTGGTCCGATTTTTTAGTGTCGGCCAGTCTTTTTAAGTTATTATATAGCAATCCATAAGACCTCGTCAGGCTCTTTTTGGGATCACTTTCGATAACTTCTTGCATTATTCTGTGTTCATCTTTTGCCGATTTGTAGATTGTGGTTTCTGTCCTGGTTTAATCGACCTTTAGGTGAATTGCGTTTTCACCTTTGTCGGTCGATCATTCCTACCGAGATCGTATAGTGAATCTGTTCTTCACTTTCTGTTCGATCCGTTGCTTTATAATCGGACGATGAATGCTTCATATTAATGCGTCTTGAGAACTTTGTAGAATATCTGAAATGTATTTTATTTAAAGAAAGTGCAAATATATACAGGTGGGAATTTTTCATACCCTTAAGTCGGATTAAATCTCAATCTTGATGCCTCATTAAAAAACCTTTTCAGGAAAAAGAGTGCATCCTGTGATGAGACCTTTATCTAACTATAGTACCTTCTTAGGTTACAGGCGTGCCATGATCTGGGGAGTTCTCGTCCCTCGAGTTTGGACAATCTGTAGTAGCCCTTCCTAAGTACTTCTGTGACTCGGTAGGGTCCTTTCCAGCTAGCTGCCAGCTTTCTTTCTCCGGGTCGAGTTGTTCCGATATCATTTTGGATTAAAATGAGATCATTCTCAGCGAAACCTCTTGGCACTACCTTTTGATTATATCTGGAAGCCATTCGCCGCTTTAGTGCTTCTTCTCTGATCCGAGCTCTCTCTTGGATTTCCGGAAGTAGGTCGAGCTCTTCTCTTTGAAGTTGAGAGTTGGTTTGTTCATTGTAATGGATTACTCGGGGAAACCCTTCCTCAACTTCTATTGGAATCATTGCCTCCACTCCGTATGTCAATCGAAATGGTGATTCATTCGTAGTGGAATGTGGAGTTGTTCGGTACGCCCATAGGACTTGTGGAAGTTCCTCGGCCCAAGCTCCCTTTGCTTCTTGTAGTCTCCGTTTCAGCCCGGCCAATATGACTTTGTTGGCTGCTTCGGCTTGTCCATTGGCTTGGGGATGTTCGACGGAGGTGAACTAGTGTTTTATGTTCAAGTCGGCTACTAGTTTTCTGAAGCCTGCATCTGTAAATTGGGTGCCATTATCCGTGGTGATGGAGTATGGGACCCCAAACCTTGTGATGATGTTCCTATATAGGAATTTCCGACTTCTTTGAGCAGTGGCATTGGCTAGGGGTTCTGCCTCGATCCATTTTGTGAAGTAGTCTACCCCTACTATGAGGAACTTGACTTGTCCCGATCCCTGGGAAAAGGGTTCGAGAAGATCGAGTCCCCACTTTGCAAATGGCCAGGGTGAGGTTACACTAATGAGCTTTTCCGGCGAGGCGATGTGAAAGTTGGCATGCTTCTGACATGGTGGACATGTCTTTACAAATTCGGTGGCTTCCTTTTGTAGAGTTGGCCAATAGAATCCCGCCCGGAGTACCTTTTTGGTGAGGGCTTGCGCTCCGAGATGATTGCCACAAATGCCGCTGTGTACTTCATCCAAGACTTCCTTTGTATTGGAAGTCGGTACGCATTTTAACAATGGTGTTGAGATCCCTCTTTTGTATAGGGTGTTGTTTATGATAGTGTAGTACTGTGCCTCCCTTTTTAACCTCTTTGCCTCCTTTTCATCTGTGAGGAGCGCTTCTGTTTTGAGGTAGTTAATTATGGGGGTCATCCATCCTTGATCCCGACCTGTTATGGCTAGGATTTTTTCCTCTTCCGATATTGACGGGTTCTGCAGTATTTCCTGGATGAGGCTTCTATTGTTGCCCCCTGGTTTGGTGCTGGCTAGTTTTGAGAGTGCGTCAGCTCGGGCATTTTGCTCGTGGGGTATGTGGCAGATCCTATATTCTCCGAGTTGTCCGAGCTGTTCTTTGGTTTTATCCAAATATTTTTTCATGGTAGGATCTTTGGCTTGGTAGCTTCTCGTTATTTGCGAGGTAACGACTTGTGAGTCGCTGTAGATGTTGAGTTTCTGAGCTCCAACTTCCCTAGCCAGCTTCAAACCAGCTAATAACGCTTCATATTCCTCCTGGTTGTTTGAGGCCGGGAATCCGAATTTCAAGGAAAGCTCAAGTTGGGTTCCTTGGTTGCTTTCGATTATCACACCTGCACCGCTTCCAGTTTTATTCGAGGAACCGTCCACGTATATGTTCCACTCTATGGGGATTTTCGTGGTGTCTGTGAATTCTGCAATGAAGTCGGCTAGGTATTGTGATTTGATGGCTGTTCGCGTCTCGTATTGGAGGTCAAACTCGGACAACTCGATTGTCCACTGTAGGATTCTTCCTGCTAGATCTGTTTTCTGCAGTATCCCTTTTATGGGCTGGTTGGTCCGAACTTTAATGGTGTGCGCTTGGAAGTATGGGCGAAGTCGTCGGGATGCGAGTATCAGAGCGTAGGCAAACTTCTCTATTTTCTGGTAGTTCAACTCTGACCCCTGTAGTGCTTTACTAATGAAGTAGACGGGTTGTTGTCCCCTTTCATCTTCTCTAATTAGTGCTGAGGCTATTGCCCGACTTCCTACTGCGAGGTACAGTATGAGTGGTTCTCCCTCTTGTGGTCGAGATAGGATAGGGGGCTGTCCCAAGAATTCTTTGAAGTCTCGGAAGGCTTGTTCACATTCCGTTGTCCACTCGAAGTTCTTTCCCTTCCTTAAGGTAGCGTAGAAGGGGAGGGATCTTATTGCTGACCCTGCTAGGAATCTGGACAAGGCCGCCAATCTCCCATTAAGTTGTTGTACTTCTTTGACGCAGGTCGGGCTTTTCATGTTGAGTATGGCCTGGCACTTATCTGGATTTGCCTCGACTCCTCTTTGTGTGAGCATAAAGCCCAAGAATTTACCTGCTTCCACTGCGAAGGTGCATTTGGCCGGGTTGAGTCGCATGCCGTGCTTCCGTATGGTGTTGAACACTTGAACCAAGTCAGTTAGTAATGTTTCTTCACTTGTGTCTTTATCAACATGTCATCCACATAGACCTCCATGATTTTTCCGATGTGGTCTGAGAAGACTTTGTTCATTAGCCTTTGATAAGTGGCTCCCGCGTTCTTAAGGCCGAAAGGCATTACGATGTAGCAATAATTTGCTTTTGGTGTGAGAAACGAGGTTTTTTCTTGATCTGGTGGATACATTGAGATCTGGTTGTAGCCTGAGTATGCGTCCATGAACGAGAGATACTTATATCCCGATGAGGCATCTACTAGAGCATCGATGCTTGGGAGTGGATAAGGGTCTTTTGGGCAGGCTTTGTTGAGGTCGGTGTAGTCGGTGCACATTCGCCATTTCCCATTTGACTTTCTCACCAAGACGATGTTTGCTAGCCATAGTGGGTATTTAACTTCTCTTATGAACCCTGCCTCTAGTAATGCTTGTACTTGTTCTTCTACATCCTGAGACCGTTCTGGCCCGAGTTTTCTTCGTCTTTGTTGTACCGGCCGGGATCCCGGGTAGACTGCCAACTTGTGGCTCATTAGTTCGGGATCTATGCCTGGCATGTCGGCAGCTTTCCATGCGAAGAGATCAACATTATCTTGTAGGAATCGTATTAATGATTCCTTTGCGTCTCCTTTCAGGATCGTGCCAATATTAGTTGTTTTATCCGAGGTATCTCCGATCTGGACTCTTTCTATTTCTCCTTCGGGTCGTGGGTGGAGTTCTTCTCGTCTCTGATCTCCGCCGAGTTCGATTGTGTGGAACTCTCCTCCTTCGCCTCGGAGGTTTAGACTTTCGTTATAACAGCGACGCGCCATCTGTTGATCTGCTTTTATTGTAGCTATCCCTTCTGCAGTTGGGAATTTCATACATAGATGTGAAGTTGAAACTATTGCACCGAGTTGATTTAACGTTGTCCGGCCTATTAAGGCATTGTAGGCTGAGCTTACGTTGACCACGATATAGTTTATCTTGAGTGTTCTGGATTGGTTCCCCTTTCCGAAGGTTGTATGTAACGATACGTATCACAGTGGTTGTACTGGGGTATCCCCAAGTCCGAACAGGCTGTTCGGGTATGCTCTTAGCTCTTTTTCTTCTAAGCCGAGCTTGTCGAAGGCATTTTTGAATAAGATGTCGGCGGAGCTTCCTTGGTCAATTAATGTACGGTGGAGGTTGGCGTTTGCCAATATGATTGTGATGACCATGGGGTCGTCGTGTCCTGAGATGATTCCGGATGCATCTTCTTTGGTAAACGTGATTGTTGGGATGTCTGGTGCTTCCTTCTTGTCTTCGACATGGTATACTTCCTTGAGGTGTCGCTTGCGGGATGATTTGGAGATTCCTCCTCCAGCAAATCCGCCATGTATCACGTGGACATGTCTTTCCGGCGTGCGGGGTGATCGTTCAGATCGTCCGACATCTTCATCCCTTCTTCTTTTTCTCGGTTCTTTGTCCCGATTGGCTAGGAACCGATCTAGTTTTCCTTCCCTTACTAATTTCTCAATGACATTTTTCAAGTCAAAGCATTCGTTGGTGGAATGTCCTCGGACTCGATGATACTCACAGTATTCGTTCCGATTTCCTCCTCCCTTTTTACCTTTAAGTGGCCGAGCTGGGGGTATTTTTTCCGTATGGCAGACTTCTTTGTAAATATCTACCAAGGATACCCTAAGAGGGGTGTAGTTATGATATTTTTTTATTTTCTCTCCGGAGCGATCTTCTTTTTTCTTGGATTCTTTATCTTTATCTCGGTAGGCAGAACCGAACCTCGAAGCTTCCCCAAGTCGAGAATTCTCCTCCATGTTGATGTACTTCTGCGCCCGTTCTTGTACTTCGTCTATGGATGCCGGGTACTTCTTTGATATAGATTGGCTAAATGGTCATTCTCGTAGGCCATTTATGAGGCCCATGATGGCAGCTTCTGTTGGTAGACTTTGTATGTCCATGCATGTTTTGTTGAATCTTTCCATGTAGTTACGAAGACTCTCCCGGTCTCCTTGCTTGATCCCTAGTAGGCTGGGTGCGTGTTTGGCTTTGTCCTTTTGTATGGAAAATCGGGCCAGGAACTTTTTGGCCAGGTCGTTGAAACTCGAGATGGATTTTGGAGGTAGGTTGTCGAACCATCTAATGGCTGTCTTGGTAAGAGTTGTTGGAAAGGCTTTGCAGCGGACTGCATCTGAGGCGTCTGTGAGGTACATTCTACTTCTGAAGTTGCTGAGATGGTGGTTGGGGTCCGAGGTGCCGTCATACAGAGTCATATCCGGAAGTTTGAAATCTTTTGGGATTTTGGTTTTCATAATTTCCCTGGTGAATGGATCTTGGTCTTTGTAAGAGCTATCCTCTGGGGTGGATCGAGTAGCTTTAGTTTTGAGATCAGCTTCGAGTTTCACAAGCTTATCTTCTAATTCTCGGTGCCGCCTTATCTCCCGACGTAGATTCTCTTCTTTTTCGTGTTGATGATGGGCTTCTTTCTCAAGTTGCTTTAATCGATTTTAAAGTGCTTCTATCACCCCTGAATTTGATGAATTTTCGTCTCCATTGGGTTCCGGAGTATCTTTAAGTATAGCATCCGTGTTCTTGTGTGGCATTCTATCTTCCAAACCCGAGTCGTGGTCGTTGTCATGGTTGTCCGCCATGGTGTTGGGATGACTTCCAAGTCCTCGGCAACGGCGCCAATGTTTCAAGGTTACCTGAAACTGTAGGTCGATCTCGGTCGAGATCTACTGTGTTGGTCGGAGCCGACGTGTCCGGCAGGTGTATAGCTGCCGGAGCTAGTGTGTCCGACTTGTAGGACTGAAAGTGCTGCGGATCCTTCGTCCCTGGAGGGTGGGGGTACCTGCAAGGGACTCCGATGCTTAAGTTAGCAAGGGTATTAAACAGGTATTGAGTAGAATCAGAGTATGAGTTATACCTGAGTGCTCCAGTGTATTTATAGTAGTGCGGAGTGACCTTTTTAGATAAGATAAGTTAGTTATCTTATCTTATCTTATCTTATCTTTGGGTGAGGTCAGCTTATCTTCAACGGAACCGCCCTTCTCTCTATAGGCTTGGGCTGCCTTTGGATTGGACTGTGTTCCTTTGTTTGGACCCTTTATTGGGCTTTCTAGTCGATTTGGTCGACCTCTTTGAGAAGAGGTCGGATAGCCTGACCTGAAGAGGTCGGTCGCTTTGTCTGTAGAACATCCCGGGTCGGAGGGCTCGACCCAGGGTATGAACAGCAGGCAACTAAAAAGTGTCAGCAGTTAAACAAAACAAAAAACAGTTCAAAAAGCCCACAAACCGGGCTATTTACACAAATACTTAAAAAAAAAAGATCAGCAAAGATCGGGAGCCTTCCCGACAGCATCAGTACGGGGAGAAGGATGGCGAGTCTGAATGGGCACAGCATCTACAGTTCCATCATCCCGGTTCAGAATCTGGCAATCCGGATCAGACATAACGGGAGGAACCGAGGGGGTCGACACTTTGACAGAAGGCACTGGGGGAGGATCAGCATCATCATCATCCTGGTCATCAGGGACAATCTTACCATCCCTCACAACATTGTCCAGGCTGAAGAGAGTAAGGTCGGCCTCAGGAGCAATAATCTGAACCTGCTCCTTCAGGTTCTCATAAGCAGCAGTTACACTGCCGACAAGATGACCCTGGAGCTCGGCGTAATCAGCTCGGGCGTTCTCCAACTCCTTCAGACGCATTCCCTCCCGATAAGATGTGACATAGCTATCCTTATGCCTCAGTGCCGTGTCCTCAGCCAGCCTCACAGAGGCAGCCAAAGAGAGGGAACTCGCCTTCTCATTAGCCAGATCTTTTTCCAACTTGGCCACCTTCACTTCGAGCTCCTCCTTCAAGCCTTTTATCCGATCAAACTCCCGTTTGGCCTCCTCCATAAAAGCTTTGGTGGCATGGAGAGGAAGACTTTGAGCAGTGCGATACAGGGCCGCTCCCATGTGTGCCAACTTAATACCACTTCGAGTTACATAATCAAAATGATGAAGAAGTAATACGTCATCCATAGAGAGGGCACCATAAGGACCGATTTGTTGATCTACAAACTCGATTGGATCAAAGTCAGGAGCATCAAGGTTGAAAGGCTCAGTTGTTTTTTGCTTCTTACTAGAAGGAGCACCAGAAGCAATGGCAGAAGTCTGTGGAGGATCGACCAGATGAACCCGAGGAATAGGAATTGCTTTCCTCGGCCCGGGAGAACTCGACACAGGAGGCTTCATTGGAACCTGAGAAGATCCCTCTTCGGCCACTTTGGCCGAGATGTTCAGAGCAGCAGTTGCCTTCTTTGCCTTTTTAAAGGCCTTCATGGAGTCATTATTCTTTGACATCTCTGCAAATACAGAACCAGCCACAGCAAAGAGTTACAACCACAATAAGAAGAAGGAAAAATTAAGAAACAAGTGTAGAAACAAGCCAGACAAGTACCCAAAATAGTCCGAACCAAGGACGAGTCATTCAAAAACTTTTTTGTATCAAGATGGGGCGGGGCTCCCCATAAATCCTCAAGCACAACAACAAAGGCACGCTCAACATCATCAAGCATCTCCCAGGTATAGCGAGACGCCTTTACATCCCTCCGCCACTCTAGAGGGAAAGAAGGCTCATCATTTTCATCAAGAAAAAAGGGGCGGGCCCCCTCGACAGCACGAACTCTCAAGAAGTAATTCTTAAAGTCCTTAAAGGACTCATCATACATAGCAAAATGTTTATGGCCCTGGGCGGACCTAAAGGAAACCCAAGAAGCTTTCTTTCTTGAAGAACCGCCAGGCTTGGCGGAAACAAACAAATAAAGGAAAAGAGTCTGGGAAGGTGTTACATCTAACTCTCTACAAAGGAGCTGAAAATTTTTTATAAAATCCCAAGAATTTGGGTGAAGCTGGGATGGGACAATATTACACGACCACAATAGGTCGGTCTCAAAAGCAGTAAAAGGAAAAGTAACGTTCAACTGACTGAAAAAGTATTCATAGGCATAAAAGAAGGGACGCTCCCTCTCAACAGAAGTTGGAAAACAAACTCTCTCATCAGAGTCAGGAGCAACAAGCTCATAATCCTCCTCACGGGTATTGTTACCACAAATCCTATGGCGCTTCCTCAGCTCTGTGCAAAATTCAGCATCCACAACAGAAACACACAACAAAACAAGGGAGTCCAGCCAATCGGACATCCCCTCGGGAACTCTGGAAGACATCTCTACAATGTTATTACGAGAAGACATGAGGCCAACTAATCCTACAAGTAAGAAAAGAAGATGGGGTTACTAAAATCATCTCGGACAAAGGGAGAAAACAACTCGGTCAATACGATACAGGCAAAGAATCAAGAAAAGAAAAACCCCAAAACTCAAACCAAAGTCCTGGGGCATCCTTTGGAGGCAGTAACAAAGCAAGATTTCTAGGAAAAATCTACAGCTTGCACCCCAGCATTTCTCAGAAAGAATTCAAAACAGCAAACATTTTTCATCAAAGAAAAACACAAAAAGCCATTACAGTCTACCAAGCAAAAGGCATTCCCAAACATCAAGCACGCCAAGCAGAGACCATTAAAGATGCAACCTTTATTCAAGAGCAGACAAAAGCAACCTTCAAATAAAATGAGGAACAGACGCAGACAAGCGGTATCAAGAATAGAAACAACAAAGAACATGCAAAGCCCTAAAAGCATCCAGTAAAAAGGATCATGCAAAAGATGGAGAAACTCCCAGAAAGTACATTTCAGAAAATCTAGGGCACAATGGAAACAGAAAGATCCAAACTTTCTCAAAAGGGAGGATCAAAATCAAAACCTCATCACAAAGCCAAAATCAAGGAGAAAGCACGAAATGGGACTAACCTGGAGACGAAAGAAGCTTCAAAAAAGTGCAGAAATGAAAGTTGCCCAGAAAATCGCCAAGCGACGCTGCAAATGCCATGAAGCAGAAGCACAAGCGAAAGACAGAGAGCAGAGAAAAAAGTTGCGAAGAGGTTACAAGGAAAACAAAAGGAGAGAAACCGTTTCTGGGTTTTCAAAATCAAAATAAAGAGCCAAGGGGAAACGGGGCAATTAATGCTAAAATTAATGAAGGCATTAAACCCTCGCACGTTCCCAAAACGCCGATATAAAAGCGCGTGTTTTTAGAAAAAAACGTTCTACATTCAAAAGTTACTACAAAGGAATCGACAAAATGCTTGAGTTCGGCTTCATAAAAAAAAGGGGACCGAAGTCAAAGACTCGACCTCAAAAAAGAAGACCGAGCTCAAGCAAGGGCACTGTTCATACCCTGGGTCGAGCTGTCCGACCCGGGATGTTCGACAAACAAAGCGACCGACCTCTTCAGGTCAGGACAACCTGACCTCTTTCCAAAGAGCTTGGCCAAGTCACCAGGAAAGCCCAAAGAAGGGCCCAAATAGAGGAACACGCCCCAAATCCTAAGGCAGCCCAAGCCTACAGAAAGAAGGGCGGTTCCCTTGAAGATAAGATGACCTCACTTGAAGATAAGATAAAGATAAGATAAGATAAACTAACTTATCTTATCCACAGAAGGTCACATCTCACCATTATAAATACACTGGAACACCCAGGTATAACTCATACTCTGATTCTACTCAATACCTGTTTAATACCCTTGCTAACTTAAGCATCGGAGTCCCTTGTAGGTACCCCCACCCTTCGGTGACAAGGGATCAGCAGCATTCTCAGTTCCACAAGTCGGACACACCAGCTCCGGCCGCTACACACCTGCCGGACACGTCGGCTCCGACCAGCACAGAAGATCTCGCCCGAGATCGACCTACAGTTTCAGGTAACCCACGGAACAGAACTCAATTATGTTCTTTATCATTATTACTATAATTATTAATGTTATAGCATCTCCCTTACCATGGCTCAGAACCAAATTTTCTTGTATGCCCATTTTTTTTCCAAGTAAAGGAACAATATTGATTTCTCAAAACCCGTTACAAGTGATTTTTTCGATATATTGAAATTGAGTTGAGGGGTTAATAATTTATTCTTTTTCACTGAACTTGTTTATTCTATTTACACGGTCGAAGACAATTATGGCAGGGGAACTATAATAAGACCTTCTTATAAGCATACAAGGAGTAATATATCCTTAAATTTTTTGAATCTATCTGCCATCTGTTATTATTATTATTTTAACCCCTTTTTATTAACTTTCTTTTAATTCTAACTTTTAATAATGTTTTGTCTTCCATTTTTGAGATATTTTAAAGATTCTATTCACTGTACATGATCATTGTTTAGTTATGTTTGTTGACCTATTTATTTTTTAATTTTAACAGTTATTCTTGGTTTCTTTTTCAATTTTTAAGGTAGCTTTTCTTTATCTTTTCATTTTTTAGACTTGGAACCAGCAATTCTTTCTACCAGTATTCTTTTAAGAAAGCACAGAATTTTAAACATGAGTAAGCCTCCTTCCCAATACCTTTCCTGTTCTTCATGTTATCTGGGATGCACTCAACTTTGTTTCTATTTCCGTTTTGAGTTATTGCATTGCTCCCTACATGGTTTTGCTTGTAATATATTGTCGAGTTTATTACGTATGGTACTCTCCCATAACATAATTGTGATAGACTGTTATTGGTTCAACTGACACACACCCCATTTTTTAAATGGTTTTTTTTAGTTCTATGTATTTTTTTTACTAATTATCTATTTGTATGTGCTATTTCATTTACTTAGACATTGATAAGAGCTAAATTATAAAACCACGAGGTAGTGTAGAATATAGGGATGGACTGAATATATTCCTTGACTTTGTATTTGATGGGATGATACATTGTCCATGCCCTATGTGTGGGTTCCGGTTTTTCCAGACTAGAGAAGATGCATACGATCATCTTCTGATGAAACTATTTTCCCCTAACTATACCTTTTGGTTACATCACGGTGAGAGGATAATAGACGAAAGACCCAGCGGTAGGGAAGAACTAGATCCCACTATAAATTTAGGAGATCAAATGCGTGACATGATCCACGACACATTCAATTTGCTGGGACTGCAGAGTGAGGATGAAGATTCCATGGATGGGCATGCTGGAGACGTTGCGGATGGGTTGCCGTACTTATCTGATAAACCTAGTCACGAGGCTCGTGCCTTTCAAGACTTGCTTAAGGACGGCGAGCAAGAATTAAATCCGGGATGTTCAAGATTCTCAAAGCTGTCTTTTCTGGTGAGGCTGTACCATATAAAGTGCATGTGCGGAGTGAGCAACAAGGCTTTTGGATTGATTCTAGAGCTACTGGGGGATACCTTTGAGCATGCACAGATTCCGAAGACCTTGCACGAAGCCAAAAGGATCATAAGGAAGCTGGGTATTGAGTACAAGAAGATAGATGCATGTCCGAATGAATGCATGCTATACCAAGGTTCCGACCACGACCTGTCTAGATGCAAACAGTGTGGAGCATCCAGGTGGAAGCATAAGACCAGGAAGAATTCTGTGGTAAGGATCAACACCGTTGTCAAGAAGAATGGTAAACCTCAGGCGGCGAAAGTTCTTCGTTATTTTCCTCTGATTCCACGGTTGCAGTGGTTATTCATGTCCAGCAAGACAGTTGTGGACATGTTGTGGCACAAGAGAGGCACCAACTCTGACGGTTTCTTGAGGCATCCCAGAGACGGGGAGGGTTGGAAAGCATTTCACATGAGATATGCTGACTTTTCTGGCGATCCGCGCAGTGTTCGCTTAGCCTTGGCCAATGATAGTGATAAACCACTATTTTATGGTTCATATTGTGTTTAATTGTGTGGTTTTATCATGATCCTTACCCACTTATTCATTAAAATAGCATGCATTTAGATTTCCTTCCTGAATTCACTACATGTTTGAAAACTGCTTCCTAAAGACTTTAATTATGTATTCTTAATTTTCCTTTATTCCATTCGATGCCGTGATATGTGTGTTGAGTGTTTCAGACTTTACAGGGTATGAAGGAGTTGGAGATTGAAAAGGAAGCTAGCAAAAATGAAAGGAACACAAGGATTTGAGGAGACAACCAGCGAGAAGTGACGCGGTCGCATGGCTCACGCGACCGCGCGAAAGAGAGCAAATCGCAGTGACGCGGCCACATGGCTCACGCGGCCACGCGGATTGGAAAAGCTCAAGCGATGCGGTAACGTGGACGACGCGAACGCGTGGCATGGAAAAGCGCGAGTGACGCGTCCGCATGGGTGACGCGATCGCGTGACATGTGCAATCTGCATAATCTGCAGAATTCGCTGGGGGCGATTTTGGACCCTATTTTGACCCAGTTTTTGGCCCGGAACAGCAGACTAGAGCCAGAGAACATGCAGAAACAAAAATAACATTCATTCTAGACAATTTTTAGTTTTAGATCTAGTTTTTACTCCTCCTCTAGGTTTTTCTCTCTAGGTTTTTGAATTTTAATTTTCAATTGGTCTTAGCATTGGAACTTGAGAAGAGTTATTTCCTCATCAAGACTTCGTCACTCTAGTTCGTTCTCTTAACTCGGTTTTATTCTTCCATGTTCTTTGCCTTGTTCAATTTGTCATTTGAATATTTTTATGATTATTTAATACAAGAATTATTCCTTTCATTTTAATCTATTTTACCTTCCAATAATCATGTCTTCTTTTAATTCCTTTTCATATGTTATGGATTTATTATTTACAATGAGCGAGTAATTCCCCTCACTTGATGGGGAGTTGATTGAAAAGGAACTCTTGAGTTGGAAGGATTGAAAGAGAAATTGTAATTGGGATAATTGTTGGATTGTTCTCTAGTCACTAATACCAACTCATTTTTATTAATTGAATTGCAACTTGTGAATAGACGTAGCACTCCAATCTGTTTGACTTCCCCTTACTTAGTAAAGGATAATTAAACAATTCAATCTTTAGTTATCAATTACTCTGAGAGAATTCCAACAACATTAGAGATTCTAACTAATCAACTCCCAGTCAAGGTTTTTATTTACATTATTCAATTTTATCAACTTTAAATTTCCTGTTTACTCAAATCACTTCTTTGAAAACTTCTAGTTAATAAAATAGCACACTTTCTGCAACTTGTTGGGAGACGACCTGGGATTCATACTCCCAGTAATTTTTAATTTAAATTTTCTGTGACACATTTGAAATTGATAGGTAGATTTTTGGTGAGTTAAGAACTATACTTGCAACGTAACCATTTTAAGAATTTTTAATTCACCAACTTCTGTGCTCCATCAATTTTTGGCGCCGTTGCTGGGGAGTTGCAATAGAGTGCTAAAGTTATTAATTAGAATTTATTTATTTGCATTTTATTTTATTGTTTTTACTATGAGCTGTGTAATTCTTTCGTCAAATGACGCGTTCTCTGCCTGATCCTAACTTGCCAATATTCGATCCTGAAATTGAAATGACTATTTCACGAATAAGGCGAGTTAAGCGTCAGTTAGTCCTCTCTGAGGATGAATCTGAAACGTCAGTTGAGGAAGAAACCAGCCTCCGTTCTACTAATCTGGTTGTTTTACGTGCAGAAAACATGGCAGCTCGGAGAGTTACCATCCAGGAGGAAGGAGCTCCTGATTTTACAATGCAACCGTTTCAAGCGCATCATCCAGCGGTAGCTACAGATTTTGAAATAAAGACCGCACTGCTAAATTTGATGCCCAAGTTTCATGGCTTACCTGCTCAAGAGCCCATCAAGCACTTGAGAGATTTTCAGGCAGCCTGTTCTACTGTCAGGCACGATGGTACTGATGAAACTTCAATTTTGCTGAAAGCTTTCCCGTTTTCTCTTGAGGGAAAAGCAAGAGAGTGGTACTACACTCAACCTCTAGCAAATTTATCCAACTGGGATACACTCAGAAAGGAGTTTTTGGAGAAATTCTTTCCATCTGAAGTTACTGATAAACTGAGGAAGGATATCTCCACCATTGTTCAGGATGACAATGAGTCTCTTTTTGAATAATGGGAGCGCTTCAATAATCTTCTGGAAGCATGCCCCCACCACAGGATTGATAAGATGGTGTTACTCAGCTATATCACACAGGGTATGAGGTCCCAAGATAAAACCACATTGGAAAGTGCTAGCAATGGGTCTATGAAGAAGTACAAGACCACTGATGAGGCATGGCAATTGATCAGTGATTTAGCTGAATCTACTAGGAACCACAGGCAAAGGCAAGGCCATTCAAAAGCCGTTGCAGAAGTATCCTCTAACAGAGAGACTGCGGCTCTAGCTCAGAGTATATGTGAGATGACCAACTTGCTGAAGCAAATGCAATTGAATCAACAACAAGCCCAGCAAGCTCAACCTCCTCCACCACAGCAAAACCAACAGCTAGTCCCCCAGAGAGTTTGTGGAATCTGTGCTGATTATAGCCATTACACTGATGAATGCCCGCAGCTCCAACAAGAAGACAACATAGTGGCATCTACTCATAATTTCTATGACCGCCCCAACCAAGGGTACAATCAAGGTGGAAACAATAACCATGGATGGCAGGACAATTATAACCAGAATTGGAGGGACAACAATAACAGAGGAGGCAGAGATAATCAGGGAAATCAGAGGTGGAATAATAACAACAACAGGCAGCAGAATCAACCTTACAGAGCACCTCACCTAAGGCAAAACCAAGGACCACAGAATAATCAACAGCAGACCTCTCAAATTACTCATTCTTCTTCATCTAATAATGAAGAGTTACTACAATCTTTTGAGCGAAGACAACAGACCATGGAAAATAACATCATAAATAGTATTAATGCCAGTTTGAATGGTCTGACCTCTACTTTGCAAGCTCTTGTCTCACAGATTGGAGCTTCACAAAATTCCAGTAACCAACCTTCAAGTTCCACTGGAATTCCCTCTCAACTATTACCCAATCCAAAGGGAGGCATTAATGCCATCACCCTGAGGTCCGGAACCACACTGCAGGAGAGGAACCAGGATGAGCCAAGCTCACCAGAACACGCCTCAGCTGAAGAGGTAGTAGAAATAGAAGATGTTGAAGAGGAAGAGGACATACAGGACATAGCTGAAGAAGAAATAGCTCAACCACAAGAGGAAGCACCAAAAGGCGCAGACACTACAGACAACACTACTCCTATCCCATTTCCACAACTTGCAAGGAAGCCCAGAAAGCAGTTGGAACCCGATCCTAAAATGGTAGAAATATTCAAAAAGGTCGAGGTAACTGTTTCTCTTTTTGATGTTATTCAACAAGTACCTAAATATGCAAAGTTTCTAAAAGATTTATGTATCCATAAAGACAAAATTAATGAATTGGAAACTATTCCTTTAGGTAGTTCTATATCTGCTTTAATGGGAGGATTACCTGAAAAATGTAGTGATCCAGGTCCATGTATAGTTAGCTGCACTATTGGTGGTGTAGTAATTTATGATTGCATGTGTGATTTAGGAGCATGTGTTAGTATAATGCCTTTGTCCATATATGATATTTTGAGGCTCCCTCCCTGAAAAAGGTCGGCAGCTCGTTTTGTGTTAGCAGATAAAAGCATTATCACAGTGGCTGGAGTTGCTGAAGATGTTTTGGTGAATATTAAAGGGCTTACATTTCCCACTGATTTTTATATTTTGGAGATGCCCCATAATGATTCAGACAAGCCATCATCAATCCTACTTGAGAGACCATTCCTGAAGACGTCAAAATTCAAATTGGACGCTTTTTCAAGAACATACTCCTTTGAAATAGATGGCCGCATAGTGATCTTCAATCTGAATGGAGTCATTAATAACCCTCCAGAAGATCGCTCTATCTTCCAGTGTGATGTCATAGATGAAAGTGTAGCTGAAGTTCACAAGGAAGAGTTAGAAGAGAAGCACATTGGACAAGGTCCAAGTGTGGGGACCCTCTTAACTGACAATATGGGCACTTCATCATTTACACAAGCTCCAGATAATCCAGAGCTTGCCCATGAACAGAAGTTAGAATTAAAACCCCTCCTTCCACATCTCAAATATGCTTATCTTGAAGATGAGCAGAAGTTTCCAGTTATTATTGCAAGGAACTTACTTCTCAACAAGAAGAGCAGTTACTTGATGTGCTGAGGAAGCATAAGAAGGCAATTGGATGGAGTTTGGCAGACATAGTAGGAATCAACCCTCAAGTATGTGAGCACAGAATATTCTTAGAAGAGGGAGCAAGACCTGTCCGTCAATCCCAAAGAAGATTGAATCCCACCATCTTGGAAGTTGTCAAAAAGGAAGTGACCAAACTATTGGAAGCAGGTATCATATATCCCATTTCAGACAGTGAATGGGTGAGCCCAGTACAAGTGGTGCCCAAGAAGTCTAGAGTCACTACAGTGAAGAATGAGCATGGAGAGCTCATAGCAACTAGAGTTCAGAATGCTTGGAGAGTCTGCATTGATTACAGGCGTCTCAACCAAGCTAGCCGTAAGGATCACTACCCACTTCCATTCATTGATCAAATGCTGGATCGCCTGTCAGGTAAATCACATTATTACTTTTTAGATGGTTACACAGGTTATTTCCAGATTCATATAGCCCCTGAGGATCAGGAAAAGACCACTTTTACATGCCCTTTTGGAACGTATGCTTACAAGAGGATGCCCTTTGGCTTGTGCAATGCACCAGCTACTTTCCAAAGGTGCATGATGAGTCTTTTCTCTGACCTTATTGAGGATTGTATGGAAGTTTTTATAGACGATTTTAGTGTTTATGGTGATTCTTTTAGCCTTTGCTTAGATGGATTATCTAGAGTATTAGATAGATGTGTTAATACAAACCTTGTATTAAATTTTGAAAAATGTCACTTTATGGTAAAACAAGGGATTGTATTAGGACATGTGGTATCTAATAATGGCATTTCTGTAGACCCAGCAAAGGTGAATGTTATTTCTAGTTTACCTTACCCCTCTTCTGTGAGGGAAGTCCGTTCGTTCCTTGGCCATGCAGGTTTTTACAGGAGATTTATTGGTGCACGAAATTGTGATCTCCAGGCTCGAACAAATCCTGGTAATGGCTCCAAAGCTTGGTGCTCTGATCTTAATTCATAATTGTCACAACTTCGATACAACTAACCAGCAAGTGCACTGGGTCGTCCAAGTAATACCTTACGTGAGTAAGGGTCGAATCCCACGGAGATTGTTGGTATGAAGCAAGCTATGGTCACCTTGTAAATCTCAGTCAGGCAGATATAAAGTGATAATGGTGTTTTCGAATATTACATAATAAAATAGGGATAGAGATACTTATGTAATTCATTGATAGGAATTTCAGATAAGCGAATGGAGATGCTTTCGTTCCTCTGAACCTCTGCTTTCCTGCTATCTTCATCCAGTCAGTCTTACTCCTTTCCATGGCTGGCTTTATGTGATACATCACCACTGTCAATGGCTACTTTCGGTCATCTCTCGGGAAAATGATCCAATGCCCTGTCACGGCACGGCTAATCGTCTGGAGGCATCACCCTTGTCAATGGCTTCATCTTATCCTCTCAGTGAATAATATGCTCACGCACCCTGTCACGGCACGGCTATTCATCTGTCGGTTCTCGATCATGCTGGAATAGGATTTACTATCCTTTTGCGTCTGTCACTAACGCCCTGCAATCGCGAGTTAGGAGCTCGTCACAGTCATTCAATCATTGAATCCTACTCGGAATATCACAGACAAGGTTTAGACTTTCCGGATTCTCTTGAATGCCGCCATCATTCTAGCGTACGCCACGAAGATTCTGGTTAGGAGATCTAAGAGATACTCATTCAGTCGAAGGTAGAACGGAAGTGGTTGTCAGGCACGCATTCATAGGGAATGATGATGATTGTCACGTTCATCACATCCAGGTTGAAGTGCGAATGAATATCTTAGAAGTGAAATAAGATGAATTGAATAGAAAACAGTAGTACTTTGCATTAATCTTTGAGGAACAGCAGAGCTCCACACCTTAATCTATGGAGTGTAGAAACTCTACCGTATGAAAATACATAAGTGAAGGTCCAGGCATGGCCGAGATGGCCAGCCCCCAAAACGTGATCAAAGGATCATAAGGTAATCCAAAGATGCCTAATACAATAGTAAGAGGTCCTATTTATAATAAACTGGCTACTAGGGTTTACATGAGTAAGTATTTGATGTATAAATCCACTTCCGGGGCCCACTTGGTGTGTGTTTGGGCTGAGCTTAAGTGTTGCACGTGCAGAGGCCATTTGTGGAGTTGAACGCCAGTTTTTGTGCCAGTTTGGGCGTTCAACTCTGGTTTTGGATCCTTTTCTGGCGCTGGACGCCAGATTTGGGCAGAAGGCTGGCGTTGAATGCCAGTTTACGTCATCTATTCTTGGCCAAAGTATGGACTATTATATATTTCTGGAAAGCCCTGGATGTCTACTTTCCAACGCAATTGGAAGCGCGCCATTTCGAGTTCTGTAGCTCCAGAAAATCCACTTTGAGTGCAGGGAGGTCAGAATCCAACAGCATCAGCAGTCCTTTTTCAACCTCTGAATCTGATTTCTGCTCAAGTCTCTCAATTTCAACCAGAAAATACCTGAAATCACAGAAAAACACACAAACTCATAGTAAAGTCCAGAAATGTGAATTTAACATAAAATCTATTAAAAACATCCCTAAAAGTAACTAGATCCTACTAAAAACATACTAAAAACAATGTCAAAAAGCGTATAAATTATCCGCTCATCACAACACCAAACTTAAATTGTTGCTTGTCCCCAAGCAACTGAAAATCAAATAGGATAAAAAGAAGAGAATATACTACAAATTCCAAACTATCAATGAAACAGAGCTTCAATTATATGAGCGGGACTTATAGCTTTTTGCCTCTTGAATAGTTTTGGCATCTCACTTTATCCATTGAGGTTCAGAATGATTGGCATCTATAGGAATTTCAGATTTCGAATAGTGCTATTGACTCTCCTAGTTCAGTATGATGATTCTTGAACACAGCTTCTTTATGAGTCTTGGCCGTGGCCCTAAGCACTTTGTTTTCCAGTATTACCACCGGATACATGAATGCCACAGACACATAATTGGGTGAACCTTTTCAGATTGTGACTCAGCTTTGCTAAAGTCCCCAATTAGAGGTGTCCAGGGTTCTTAAGCACACTCTTTTTTTTTTTTTTTTGCTTTGGACCTTGACTTTAACCGCTCAGTCTCAAGTTTTCACTTGACACCTACACGCCACAAGCACATGGTTAGGGACAGCTTGGTTTAGCCGCTTAGACCAGGATTTTATTTCTTTAGGCCCTCCTATCCACTGATGCTCAAAGCCTTGGGATCCTTTTTATTTGCCCTTGCCTTTTGGTTTTAAGGGTTATTGGCTTTTTCTTTTTCTTTCTATTTTTTTTTCGCCTATTTTTTTCTTCTCTTTTTTTTTTTTTTTTTTCTGCAAGCTTTGTTCTTTGCTGCTTTTTCTTGCTTCAAGAATCATTTTTATGATTTTTCAGATTATCAAATAACATGTCTCCTAGTCATCATTCTTTCAAGAGCCAACATATTTAACATTCTTAAACAACAACTTCAAAAGACATATGCACTGTTCAAGCATTCATTCAGAAAACAAGAAGCATTGTCACCACATCAATATAATTAAGCTAAGTTCAAGGATAAATTCGAAACTCATGTACTTCTTGTTCTTTTGAATTAAAACATTTTTCATTTAAGAGAGGTGATGGATTCATAGGACATTCATAACTTTAAGACAAAGTTACTAACTACTAATGATCATGTATTGAAGACACAAACATATATAAGCACATAACATAGAAAACGAAAAACAAAAAAAGTAAGAGCAAGGAATGAATCCACCTTAGTGATGTCCTTGAGCTCTTCTATGTCTCTTCCTTGTCTTTGCTGCTCCTCCTTCATTGCTTTTAGATCTTCTCTGATTTCATGAAGGATGATGGAGTGCTCTTGATGTTCCACCCTTAGTTGCTTCCAATAATTGTGTGGAAGAAAATGTATCCCCTGAGGTATCTCAGGGATCTCTTGATTTGCAGTCAAATGTTCTACCACTGAGCTATAGACCCTTGATGGAAGCTTTTGTCTTCCCTTTCCTCTTTCTGGAGGTTTCTCTGGCCTTAGGTGCCATCAATGGTTATGGAAAAAAACAAAAAAGCTATGCTTTTACCACACCAAACTTAGAATGTTGCTCGCCCTCGAGCAAAAGAAGAAAGAATAGAAGAATAAGAAGAAGATATGGAGGAGATGGAGGGAGATGTGTATTCGGCCATATGGGTGGGATTGGGTGGGGGAGAGATGTTGAATTTTGAAGGTAGTGGGTGTATGGATGTGAGTGGTAAATGGATAACAGAAGGGATGATCATGAATGGGAAGAGAGATGATGAGGTAGGTGGGGATCCTGTGGGGTCCACAGATCCTGAGGTGATCCTGTGAGGTCCACAGATCTTGAGGTGTCAAGGCATTTACATCCCTGCACCCATTTAGGCATGCAAAATGCCCTTGCACACAACTCTGGGCGTTCAGCGCCAGGTTGGTGCCCATTTTGGGCGTTCAACGCCCATTTGCTGCCATTTCTGGCGTTGAACGCCAGAACCATGCTTGTTCTGGGCGTTCAGCGCCAGGATGCTCCCATTCTGGGCGTTCAGCGCCAGAACTATGCTCTGTTCTGGCGTTTGAACGCCAGCCAGATGCTCCTCCAGGGTGTGATTTTTCTTCTGCTGTTTTTGATTCCGTTTTCAATTTTTATATTTATTTTGTGACTCCACATGATCATGAACCTAAGAAAACATGAAAAATAAGAATTAGATAAACATTGGGTTGCCTCCCAACAAGCGCTTCTTTAATGTCAATAGCTTGACAGTGGGCTCTCATGGAGCCTCACAGGTGTGCAGAGCTTTGTTGAAACTCTCCAACACCAAACTTAGAGTTTGGATATGGGAGTTCAACACCAAACTTAGAGTTTGATTGTGGCCTCCCAACACCAAACTTAGAGTTTGACTGTGGGGGCTCTGGTTGACTCTGCTTTGAGAGAAGCTTTTCAAGCTTCCTCTCCATGGTTGCAGAGGGAGATCCTTGAGTTTTGAATACAAGGGAGTTCTCATTCCATTGAAGGACTATTTCACCTCTGTCAACATCAATCACAGCTCTTGCTGTGGCCAGGAAAGGTCTTCCTAGGATGATGGATTCATCCTCTTCCTTTCCAGTATCCAGGACTATGAAATCAGTAGGTATGTAAAGGCCTTCAACCTTTACTAATACATCTTCTACTTGTCCATAAGCCTGTCTTCTTGAGCTGTCTGCCATCTCTAGTGAGATTTTAGCAGCTTGCACCCCATAGATTCCCAGTTTCTCTATTACAGAGAGGGGCATGAGGTTTATACCTGAACCAAGGTCACACAGAGCTTTAAAGATCATGGTGCCTATGGTACAAGGTAATATGAACTTTCCAGGATCCTGTCTCTTCTGAGGCAATGTCAGTTGATCCAGATCACTTAGTTCATTGATGAACAAGGGAGGTTCAACTTCCCAAGCATCAATGCCAAATAATTTGGCATTCAGCTTCATGATTGCACCAAGAAACTTGGCAGTTTGCTCTTCAGTAACATCCTCGTTCTCTTCAGAAGAGGAATATTCATCAGAGCTCATGAAGGGCATAAGGAGGTTCAATGGAATCTCTATGGTCTCTAGATGAGCCTCAGAGTCCTTTGGTTCCTCAGAGGGAAGCTCCTTATTGATCACTGGACATCCCAGGAGGTCTTCCTCCTTGGGATTCGCGTCCTCTCCTCTCCTCACAGGTTCGGCCATGGCGCTTATGTCAATGGCCTTGCACTCTCCTTTTGGATTCTCTTCTGTATTGCTTGGGAGAGTACTAGGAGGGATTTCAGTGATCCTTTTACTCAGCTGGCCCACTTGTGCTTCCAGATTTCTAATGGAAGACCTTGTTTCATTCATGAAACTTACAGTGGCCTTAGATAGATCAGAGACTAGATTTGCTAAATTAGAAGCATTTTGTTCAGAGTTCTCTGTCTGTTGCTGAGTTGATGATGGAAAAGGCTTGCTATTGCTAAACCTGTTTCTTCCACCATTATTAAAGCCTTGTTGGGGCTTTTAATCCTTCCATGAGAAATTTGGATGATTTCTCCATGTTGAGTTATAGGTGTTTCCATAAGGTTCACCTAAGTAATTTACCTCTGCTATTGCAGGGTTCTCAGGATCATAGGCTTCTTCTTCAGAAGATGCCTCTTGAGTACTGTTGGATGCAGCTTGCATTCCATGCAGACTCTGAGAGATCATATTGACTTGCTGAGTCAATATTTTATTCTGAGCCAATATGGCATTCAGAGTATCAACCTCAAGAACTCCCTTCTTCATAGGCGTCCCATTATTCACAGGATTCCTTTCAGAAGTGTACATGAACTGGTTATTAGCAACCATGTCAATGAGTTCTTGAGCTTCTGCAGGCGTTTTCTTTAGGTGAATGGATCCACCTGCAGAGGTATCCAATGACATCTTAGATAACTCAGACAGACCATCATAGAATATATCCAGGATGGTCCATTCTGAAAGCATGTCAGAAGGACACTTTTTGGTCAACTGTTTGTATCTTTCCCAAGCTTCATAGAGGGATTCACCTTCTTTCTGTCTGAAGGTTTGAACATCAGCTCTAAGCTTGCTCAGCTTTTGAGGAGGAAAGTACTTGGCTAAGAAAGCCGTGACCAGCTTATCCCAAGAGTTCAGGCTGTCTTTAGGTTGAGAATCCAACCATAATCTAGCTCTGTCTCTTACAGCAAAAGGGAAAAGCATGAGCCTGTAGACTTCAGGATCTACTCCATTAGTCTTAACAGTATCACATATCTGCAAGAATTCAGTTAAGAACTGAAAAGGATCTTCAGATGGAAGTCCATGAAACTTGCAGTTCTGCTGCATCAGAGAAACTAACTGAGGTTTCAGCTCAAAGTTGTTTGCTCCAATGGCAGGAATGGAGATGCTTCTTCCATGTAGATTGGAATTAGGTGCAGTAAAGTCACCAAGCATCTTCCTTACATTATTATTATTTTCGGCTGCCATCTCCTCTGCTTGTTCGAAAATTTCTGAAAGGTTATCTCTGGATTGTTGTATTTTAGCTTCTTTTAATTTTCTCTTCAGAGTCCTTTCAGGTTCTGGATCTGCTTCCCCAAGAATGTTCTTATCCTTGCTCCTGCTCATATGACAAGGAAGAATGGCCAGGAAAATGATAATAATAATAGAGATCCGTTATACCACAGTATAGGGATCCCTTTGTGAGTGGAAGAAAAGAGGGGGGGACAAAGAATGTGATGTAAAGGAAGAAGCACAACTGTACGAATGGGAGAGATGTGATATGAGATGTTAGGATATGAATGAATAAATAGAATAGGATGAGAGAGAAGGAATAATTTTCGAAAATTATTTTGAAAAGGAGTTAGTGATTTTTGAAAATAGTTTTTGAAAAATATTTAGTGTTTTTTTTTTTTTTCGAAAATTTTTTTTTTTTGAAATCAAAAATAAAAATAAAAATAATTAGTTAATAAAAAAGAAATTTTTGAAAAAGGGAGAAGATATTTTCGAAAATTGAGAGAGAGAGTTAGTTAGGTGGTTTTGAAAAAGTTAAGAAACAAACAAAAAGTTAGTTAGTTAGTTGAAACAAATTTTGAAAAGATAAGAAGTTAGGAAGTTAGAAGAGATATTTTGAAAAGATATTTTTGAAGAAGAGGGAAGATATTTTCGAAAATTAGAGAGAGAGAGTTAGTTAGGTGGTTTTGAAAAAGTTAGGAAACAAACAAAAAGTTGGTTAGTTAGTTGAAACAAATTTTGAAAACCAATTTTGAAAAGATAGTTAGTTAGGAGGTTAGGAAAAATATTTTGAAAAGATATTTTTGAAAAAGATAAGATAAGAAGATATTTTTGAAAAGATATGATTGAAATTATTTTTTTGAAAAAGATTTGATTTTAAAATCACAATTAATGACTTGATTCACAAGAAATCACAAGATATGATTCTAGAACTTAAAGTTTGAATCTTTCTTAACAAGCAAGTAACAAACTTCAAATTTTTGAATCAAAACATTAATTGTTCATGTTATTTTCGAAAATTATGATATAAAATAAGAAAAAGATTTTTGAAAATTATTTTTGGAATTTTCGAAAATAACCATGAATTTTGAAAAAAGATTTGATTTTTGAAAAAGATTTTGAAAAAGATAAGATTTTCAAATTGAAAATTTGATTTGACTCATAGGAAACAACTTGATTTTAAAAATTTTTGAAAAAGTCAACTCAAATTTTCGAATTTGATGAGAAAAAAGGGGAAAGATATTTTTTTTTATTTTTGAATTTTTATGATGAGAGAGAAAAACACAAAAAAGATGCAATGCATGAAATTTTTAGATCAAAACATGTGATGCATGCAAGAATGCTATGAATGTCAAGATGAACACCAAGAACACTATGAAGATCATGATGAACATCAAGAACATATTTTTGAAAAATTTTTAATGCAAAGAAAACATGCAAGACACCAAACTTAGAATTCTTTAATGCTTAGACACTAAGAATTCAAGAATGCACATGAAAAACAAGAAAAGACACAAAACAAAAAATCATCAAGATCAAACAAGAAGACTTACCAAGAACAACTTGAAGATCATGAAGAACACTATGAATGCATGATATTTTCGAAAAAAAATGCAAGATGCATATGCAAGTGACACCAAACTTATGATATGACTCAAGACTCAAACAAGAAACAAAAATATTTTTGATTTTTATGATTTTCTAATTTTTTTTGGATTTTTATTTTATATTTTTCGAAAAATTAATTGAAAAAGAAAAATAAGGATTCCAAAATTTTTAATATGAATTCCAGGAATCTTGCATTTTTAGTCTAAAGCTTCAGTCCAGGAATTAGACATGGCTCACTAGCCAGCCAAGCTTTCAATGAAAGCTCCAGTCCAAAACACTAGACATGGCCAATGGCCAGCCAAGCTTCAGCATGTAATTCAGACATGACATGCCTGACATACCCTACAGTCGTGTAAGAGCTGATGGTTGGAAGCCTCAGTCCAAAAGAATTTAGACATGGCTTTACAGCCAGCCAGGCTTCACATGCTTCATGAAACACTAGAATTCATTCTTAAAAATTTTGAATACAATTTTTGAAAATATTTTTTTTTAATTTTTTTTTTTCGAAAACAGATGAGAAAAGTTTTGAAATATTTTTGAAAAATTTTTAAAAAGAAAACGAAAAGAAAGTTACCCAATCTGAGCAACAAGATGAACCGTCAGTTGTCCATACACAAACAATCCCCGGCAACGGCGCCAAAAACTTGGTGCACGAAATTGTGATCTCCAGGCTCGAACAAATCCTGGTAATGGCTCCAAAGCTTGGTGCTCTGATCTTAATTCATAATTGTCACAACTTCGATACAACTAACCAGCAAGTGCACTGGGTCGTCCAAGTAATACCTTACGTGAGTAAGGGTCGAATCCCACGGAGATTGTTGGTATGAAGCAAGCTATGGTCACCTTGTAAATCTCAGTCAGGCAGATATAAAGTGATAATGGTGTTTTCGAATATTACATAATAAAATAGGGATAGAGATACTTATGTAATTCATTGATAGGAATTTCAGATAAGCGAATGGAGATGCTTTCGTTCCTCTGAACCTCTGCTTTCCTGCTATCTTCATCCAGTCAGTCTTACTCCTTTCCATGGCTGGCTTTATGTGATACATCACCACTGTCAATGGCTACTTTCGGTTATCTCTCGGGAAAATGATCCACTGCCCTGTCACGGCACGGCTAATCGTCTGGAGGCATCACCCTTGTCAATGGCTTCATCTTATCCTCTCAGTGAATAATATGCTCACGCACCCTGTCACGGTACGGCTATTCATCTGTCAGTTCTCGATCATGCTGGAATAGGATTTACTATCCTTTTTCGTCTGTCACTAACGCCCTGCAATCGCGAGTTAGGAGCTCGTCACAGTCATTCAATCATTGAATCCTACTCGGAATACCACAGACAAGGTTTAGACTTTCCGGATTCTCTTGAATGCCGCCATCATTCTAGCGTACGCCATGAAGATTCTGGTTAGGAGATCTAAGAGATACTCATTCAGTCGAAGGTAGAACGGAAGTGGTTGTCAGGCACGCGTTAATAGGGAATGATGATGATTGTCACGTTCATCACATCCAGGTTGAAGTGCGAATGAATATCTTAGAAGTGAAATAAGATGAATTGAATAGAAAACAGTAGTACTTTGCATTAATCTTTGAGGAACAACAGAGCTCCACACCTTAATCTATGGAGTGTAGAAACTCTACCGTATGAAAATACATAAGTGAAGGTCCAGGCATGGCCGAGATGGCCAGCCCCCAAAACGTGATCAAAGGATCATAAGGTAATCCAAAGATGCCTAATACAATAGTAAGAGGTCCTATTTATAATAAACTAGCTACTAGGGTTTACATGAGTAAGTATTTGATGTATAAATCCACTTCCGGGGCCCACTTGGTGTGTGTTTGGGCTGAGCTTAAGTGTTGCACGTTCAGAGGCCATTTGTGGAGTTGAACGCCAGTTTTTGTGCCAGTTTGGGCGTTCAACTCTGGTTTTGGATCCTTTTCTGGCGCTGGACGCCAGATTTGGGCAGAAGGCTGGCGTTGAATGCCAGTTTACGTCGTCTATTCTTGGCCAAAGTATGGACTATTATATATTGCTGGAAAGCCCTGGATGTCTACTTTCCAACGCAATTGGAAGCGCGCCATTTCGAGTTCTGTAGCTCCAGAAAATCCACTTTGAGTGTAGGGAGGTCAGAATCCAACAGCATCAGCAGTCCTTTTTCAACCTCTGAATCTGATTTCTGCTCAAGTCTCTCAATTTCAACCAGAAAATACCTGAAATCACAGAAAAACACACAAACTCATAGTAAAGTCCAGAAATGTGAATTTAACATAAAATCTATTAAAAACATCCCTAAAAGTAACTAGATCCTACTAAAAACATACTAAAAACAATGTCAAAAAGCGTATAAATTATCCGCTCATCATTTATCAAGGACTTTAGTAAGGTAGCACTTCCCTTATCCAGATTACTGCAGAAGGATATTGAGTTCGAGTTCAGTGATGATTGCAAACAAGCGTTTGATAAGCTGAAGACTGCTCTGACTCAAGCTCCAATTGTGAGAGGACCAGACTGAAGCCAGCCGTTTGAAATCATGTGCGATGCTTCCAACCATGCAGTAGGAGCAGCACTGGCTCAGCGTGAAGGTAAGGATCCTTTTGTTATTGCTTATGCGTCTAAGACTTTAGACACTGCCCAGTCCAATTATACTACTACTGAGAAAGAGCTTCTTGCTATAGTTTTTGCTCTGGATAAATTCCAAGCTTATTTACTTGGTACTAGAGTAGTAGTGTATTCGGACCATGCAGCTTTAAAGTATCTATTAGCTAAAAAGGAGTCCAAACCAAGACTTATACGTTGGATACTGCTGTTACAGGAATTTGATTTAGAAATAAAGGATAGGAGTGGTAATCAGAATTTAGTGGCAGACCATTTGAGTCGCCTTGAGCATATTAAGGATGATTCTACTCCTATAGATGATAATTTTTCTTTTGATAACCTGCAAGCAGTATCTGAGATAGTCCCTTGGTATGCACCTGTTGCTAATTATTTAGTTAGCCACACATTTCCTCCCAATTTTTCTAAGCATCAAAGAGACAAGCTGAAAAGTGAGTCTAAATATTATATATGGGATGACCCGTATTTATGGAGATGTGGCGCTGACCAAGTAATTAGACGCTGTATGCCTCAATCAGAATTCCAATCCATTTTAGAGGCCTGTCACTCATCTGAGAGTGGAGGACATTTTGGTACTCAAAGAACGGCTAGAAAGATCTTAGACTGTGGATTCTGGTGGCCTACTCTTTTTAGAGACGCTGCTGAATTTTGTAAATCTTGTCTCCCATGCCAGAAATTTGGTAATATATCCAGGAAGGATGAGATGCCTCAACAAATTATGCTTTTCTGTGAAATTTTTTATGTTTGGGGCATTGACTTCATGGGTCCATTTCCAAATTCTAATGGTTATTTTTATATATTTTTAGCTATGGATTATGTTTCCAAATGGGTGGAAGCAATTCCTACCCATACTGATGATGCTAACACTGTTGTTTCCTTTGTGAGAAACCATATTATATGTCGCTTTGGATCACCACGAGCAATCGTGAGCGATCAAGGCACCCATTTCTGTAACAGGAGACTAACAGGATTAATGAAGAGGCATGGGATAATTCATAAAGTCGCAACAGCTTACCATCCCCAAACTAATGGGCAAGCCGAGGTATCAAACAGAGAAATCAAGCGTATCTTACAAAAGATAGTAAAGCCTCATAGAAAAGACTGGAGCACCAGGCTACAAGATGCACTTTGGGCATATAGAACAGCATACAAGACACTCATTGGGATGAGTCCTTTCCGCTTGGTTTATGGAAAAGCTTGTCATCTCCCAGTTGAAGTAGAACACAGATCCTTTTGGGCAGTTAAGGAGTGCAATATGGGAATTGATAAAGCCGGAGCTGAAAGGAAATTGCAACTGCAAGAATTGGAGAGCCTTCGCCTAGAAGCTTATGAGAACTCAAGAATATACAAGGAGAAGATGAAGGTTGTGCATGATCAAAACATCAAGAAGAAAGAGTTCCAATCTGGGGATTTAGTCCTCCTTTACAAATCTCGACTAAGGCTCATGCCAGGTAAGTTGAGATCAAGATGGGAAGGTCCATATAGAGTAGAGAAGGCAGAACCATACGGAGTTTATCACCAAAGCCATCCTTCAAGCTCTGAACTCATTAAAGTTAATGGACAACGCCTGAAGCTATACCATGGCGAGAAGAGGCAAAGAAACAAGGAGCTTGAGATCTTCCTATTGGAAGATCCCCACATAGCAGAAGATTGAGCTAGTGGAGCGTCCAACTTAAGGACGTTAAAGCAAAGTGCTAAGTGGGAGACAACCCACCATGGTATGATCGTTCTTTTTGTTATTTTTAGTTTTTCCTATTCAATAACTCTTCTCATTATTAGTACTTTCGTGCATTTTCATTTACATGTTTATTTCTTTATTTTGAAAAAAAAAATATTTTTCGCTACGCGACGCGATCGCATCAGCGACGCGTCCGCGTCGCTTGGAGAGAAAGGAAAAATAAAAGTGAACAGAGAGTCACGCTGGAGCGTGGCTGGAGGCGTGCTAATGGCACAAATCGACCCACGCGACCGCGTTGCTGACGCGTCCGCGTGGATTGGGAATCATGGCCTCCCACGCGACCGCCTGCCCCACGCAGCCGCGTGCCCTGGGTTTTCGACATAAAAGGGTGCACAATGAAATATTGTGCGAGAGTGGTGCTGGATTGGTGCTGGTAGCACAATCCTTATCATGCGACCGCGTGTCCCACGCGGCCGCGTCCTCCATCTTCTGAAGCACACTCACGCGATCGCGTGACCCACGCGATCGCGTCATCCCAATTTTGGCAATTAAATTAATTTGAACAGAGAGTTGTGCGGGCACGAGGCTGCACTCGCGCCAGACGCACAACATAGGTCACGCGTCCGCGTGCCTGACGCGACCGCGTGACCATACTGAAAGCGCATCCACGCGAACGCGTGCCCCACGCGGCCGCGTCGCATGCGCCGCACAGTTCAACCTAAAATTGCCACATATCTTATCTTTCTCTCCTCCAAATCCTAATTTTTCTTTTCCCTCCTTATTTCTTCCTTCTCCCTTCTTCTTCCTATCTCACCTATCACTTTCTCTCTCTCACCTCCATTACTAAGGTTCTATTTTCTTCTTCCCTCTTCTCTTTTCTATCATTCTTATTATTTTACAAGTTATTTTCTTTTTCTTTTCTTCTTCTTTTCATTATTCTTATTTTCTTTTTTCTTCTTTTTCTTTTTACATGGTGTTAGAAATTTATTTGAGTCATTATTCCTCATTATATGCTTGTGGGTTGTTACAAATTGTTTGACAATTATTATTATTATTTTTAAGGGATTGCTTGCATGTTCACTTCCATACTTTTTATATCTTATCTATCATGCATGCCATGTGTTTGTGAAAAAGCCCATATAGCATTATGCACTTTTCTACATTACTTTACTCTACCATTCAATGCTTGCTTTTCACAAATTCCCTTTACTATTGTTTTACTTGAATTTAATTGTCAATATAAATAATTTTGGCTTGTTACAACTGATGCTTGGTCTATGCTACTCATGCCCTTTTCCGGCATGCCAATAAACACCTTGCACCCACTTATGTTCCAATGCACTTCCTATTTTTCATTGATGGCTTTTCATATGTACTCGAGAGCATGTGTTAATGTCATTTATATTCTGTTGTGCATCCATCACCACTCTTCCGTTCTCTTCCTTGCTATATATCTATTTGAATTTAATTTACTTTCTCCTCCCTTTTTCAGGATGGCCACCAAGAAAGGAAAGGAGAAAGCAAATCCTAAACCCCCAGCAAGAAGAGGAACTAAAAGAGCATTAGTGGCAGAATCGCCTTCAATCGCAGTCAAGCCCTCAACAAAAAGAGTTAAGAGGATAATAAAGGTTGATGAAAAGGAGAAAGCCTTTCCAGCAAAGGACACTGCGCAATTTCCCACTCGCTACTGTGAGCAGATGTTCCCTATCCTAGCAGAAAGGAACTATAACAATGAATACCTTCTTATCCTCCCGTCTAATATTGCTTCCTTTGTTGAGCCACAAATTGAACGAAGACAATGGGGTTTCCTACGGAGACAGCCAAGGCAGGTCAATCTTTCTTGGGTAGTTGAGTTCTACTCCAACTTCTACATGCCAACCCTGCAGTCTGTTTATGTCTGGCAGAAGCAAGTCCCCATTACGGAAGAGGCCATTCAGCAAGCTCTGAGTCTTCCCCCTATTCCAGAAGGAATGGACGCCTTCCAAGAAGCCGCACTTAAGCGCCAGAGGTACCAATTTGACTAGAACTCTGTTCTCGGAGTTATCGCACTACCTGGCAGCCGTTGGATTTACGGATACCACCGTACCCGCCCTAAGGGAATCTTGGCTTCAGCACTTACCTTGGAGGCTCGCGTATGGGCACAGATCATGTCCCATTACGTCTTTTCGAGCACTCACGAGTCCTCCTTCACTGCGGACATGGCTGTTTTACTATGGTGCATCCTTACAGACCAACCTTTGAATCTCTCAAGCCATATCCGGAATGCTATGGGACACGTACAAATTGTGGGCAATTTACCTTTTCCCGCCTTGGTCTCAGATCTTGTCTCAGCAGCCGGAGTCGCCCACAGAGCTGGGGACACCAAGGCCGTGCTTCCACGGGATGATCAGTATGTCCCTAACGGGAAATACCTCAGACTTCAAGCAACCACTACAAGTCTTCCTACTGCTCCAGTTGAAGATGATCCTTCTTCAACACCACAAGCACCTACAACTGATGAATTGCTCCAGCAGATAATCAAAAGGTTGGATCGGCAAGAACACAAAGCTAAGTTGAGAGAGCGCCGTAATAACCGACGATTCAAACACCTCAGGGAGCTACTTAGAGGAGATTGCAAAGACTCAGACACCCCGGAATCCACTTCTTTTACTAGCACAGGGAGCCATGATGGTTCCGATTGTGAAGATACTGCTACCAGCCCACCCCTGTTCCTGACAGATGGCACCGAGGACGGTACAAAGCCTTAAGTGTGGGGAGGTCAGTACCTGACTTCCGGAGGTAATTTCTCTTCTCTAGCACCAATAATTAGGATATTTTAGTTAGATTTTCTTTCTTTTATAGAATAGAATAAATTGCATAGGTTAGGATAGTTGCATGCATGTTCTACTTGATTAAAAAGACAATAAGTTTCTTCTAAGACTCTATCTTTGGAACAAAATTTCACTAATTTTTCAATAGTTTTATGATAAATTTGCTTGAGTTGTATTTGGAACATGATGTTTGAGCTAAAGAACACACAACCTATGAAAGATTTGAGCCTTTATGTATGGTTATATTATTTAACCATAATTATTTTATTCTTGTGTGTTTACTTCTCTATGATTGTAATCTATATTTTGTTTTATCTTATATGTCCAATGTTTATTATATTTGCATGCTTGCACATGATTGAGGCCATTATTTGTTTAAACTCACTTATCCAAATTAAGCCTACCCCTTTTCAGTTACCTTTGTTAACCACTTTGAGCCTTTAAATCCCATTTATTCTATATTTTACCACAATACTAACCTTAAGCCGCAAAACAATTGTATATTCCAAATTGAATCTTTGGTTAGCTTAAGATAACATTGTGTGTGCTAGCTAAGTATGGGAAATATTGGGAACAAAGGTTGTTAAGGGAATGTGTCAATTAATAGGAATTTGGATACCTACTCATGTGAAACTACAAGAATTAAAAATCTATGTGCATTGATAAGATATATTTATTTTAATTTCAAAAAAAAATAAAAATAAAAATAAAAATAAGGGGACAAAATTACCCCAATGTTGAATTCAGAAATCAAAGATCAATGCACATATGATAGAACCAAATTATAAGTTGATACATGAGTATGGATTGAAAAAGGGAACTCTGGATAGCTAGGTATGAACTTTAAGATTATATTTAAAAATATTCAAGTTGGGTTGGAGCTTGGGTTAACTAAAGATTCAATTTATCAACTCACTTAACCAAATGTATATCCATACCCTCACCTTGGCCCCATTACAACCTTGAAAAGACCTCATGATGTTTGCATTGGTATATTAATTGTTGTTGATTGGTTAGGAGAAAAACAAAAAGTTAGAAAGCATGATTAGAGAAGGATAGAGTGATTACCCTATACACTAGAGATTTGAGCGTACATACATTATCAGTGAGGGTTCAATGCTTGAATTTTCATGTTCCCTGCTTTCATAGGCTATCTTTTTGCATTTTTATCTGTTTCACTGTAAAATGATAGAATTAGTGGAATTTGATTTGTAATTGTTTTGAAGAGCTTATTTACTTTTGATCAAGTCGGCAAGAATCATATAGTTGCATTTATTTATATTTATAGGATTGCATTGCATGGGTTTCTACATGTTCATACTTATTTATTTTATCTCCTTCAATTAAGCATGAGGACATGCTAATGTTTAAGTGTGGGGAGGTTGATAAACCACTATTTTATGGTTTATATTGTGTTTCATTGTGTGGTTTTATCATGATCCTTACCCACTTATTCATTAAAATAGCATGCATTTAGATTTCCTTCCTGAATTCACTACATGTTTGAAAACTGCTTCCTAAAGACTTTAATTATGTATTCTTAATTTTCCTTTATTCCATTCGATGCCGTGATATGTGTGTTGAGTGTTTCAGACTTTACAGGGCATGAAGGAGTTGGAGATTGAAAAGGAAGCTAGCAAAAATGGAAGAAACACAAGGATTTGAGGAGACAACCAGCGAGAAGTGACGCAGTCGCATGGCTCACGCGACCGCGCGAAAGAGAGCAAATCGCAGTGACGCGGCCGCATGGCTCACGCGGCCGCGCGGATTGGAAAAGCTCAAGCGATGCGGTAGCGTGGACGACGCGAACGCGTGGCATGGAAAAGCGCGAGTGACGCGTCCGCATGGGTGACGCGATCGCGTGACATGTGCGATCTGCATAATTTGCAGAATTCGCTGGGGGCGATTTTGGACCCTATTTCGACCCAGTTTTCGGTTCGGAACAGCAGACTAGAGCCAGAGAACATGCAGAAACAAAAACAACATTCATTCTAGACAGTTTTCAGTTTTAGATCTAGTTTTTACTCCTCCTCTAGGTTTTTCTCTCTAGGTTTTTGAATTTTAATTTTCAATTGGTCTTAGCATTGGAACTTGAGAAGAGTTATTTCCTCATCAAGACTTCGTCACTCTAGTTCGTTCTCTTAACTCGGTTTTATTCTTCCATGTTCTTTGCCTTGTTCAATTTGTCATTTGAATATTTTTATGATTATTTAATACAAGAATTATTCCTTTCATTTTAATCCATTTTACCTTCCAATAATCATGTCTTCTTTTAATTCCTTTTCATATGTTATGGATTTATTATTTACAATGAGCGAGTAATTCCCCTCACTTGATGGGGAGTTGATTGAAAAGAAACTCTTGAGTTGGAAGGATTGAAAGAGAAATTGTAATTGGGATAATTGTTGGATTATTCTCTAGTCACTAATACCAACTCATTTTTATTAATTGAATTGCAACTTGTGAATAGACGTAGCACTCCAATCTGTTTGACTTCCCCTTACTTAGTAAAGGATAATTAAACAATTCAATCTTTAGTTATCAATTACTCTGAGAGAATTCCAACAACATTAGAGATTCTAACTAATCAACTCCCAGTCAAGCTTTTTATTTACATTATTCAATTTTATCAACTTTAAATTTCGTGTTTACTCAAATCACTTCTTTGAAAACTTCTGGTTAATAAAATAGCACACTTTCTGCAACTCGTTGGGAGACGACCTGGGATTCATACTCCCAGTAATTTTTAATTTAAATTTTTTGTGACACATTTTAAATTGATAGGTATATTTTCGGTGATTTAAGAACTATACTTGCAACGTAACCATTTTAAGAATTTTTAATTCACCAACTTCTGTGCTCCATCAGATAGCTTCAATCCTTATGGAAACCTCAGTTCAAAGTACTCAATATGGCCAGTGATTCTTATTCCATACAACATACCCCCATGGATTTGCATGAAAAAAACCAACTTTATACTCTCTATGATTATTTCCGGTCCTAAAATGCCTGGCAATGACATAGATGTATACGTACAGCCCCTGATCGATGAGTTGAAGCAGTTGTGGGCCGGTGTTGATACCTACGACGCCAGTGAGAAGAAAACATTCAAGATGCGTGCTGCGTCTGAGGCGCGTCTTGTGATCTACGTGGAGGATGAGGTGGAGAGCGGGTGGAGTGTAGTAGTTCATGTGAAACCAAGAGATCTGTATGACATGGGCAAAGACTATGAACATTGTGAGGTCGACCTTCATCCACAGTCCTGTATGACTAGGTTTCCTGAATTTGATGTCGAAGGCCTGCGGTTGACAAGAGACGACGATTTAGAGGAGTCCATTACCGACGCGATTGAAGATTGTGATGAGGCAGCCGAGGTCTAAAATACTGGGTTGTATTTAGCGGAATGTATTTTAGTCATATCGTTAGACAATAGGTTGAATTGATTGAGTCTTCTTATATTTTTTAAAACTTATCCTCTCATATAAAGCTCTTTTATTTAACTGGGTCTTCACAATGCTGTAATCTCTCCTTCAAGTCTTCCTACAATCATATTTTTATACTGTCCTTTGACATTCTTTCTATCTCCATTGACTTTCAGGAAAATTGGAGAGCAGAGACTTCTTTCTCATTTTCAGAAGCCGTTGGTTCACAGAGAAGATGATAGATGCGTCTCCTTTCTCTTCGTTGGAGGACGCAATCTCATTTGCAAGGCAGTTGTGGTTCAAAAAATCCCGTATACAATCATGGTTCTCTGGACACAGTCACCTCTATCGAGCCATTCGTTATGCCCCGGGTTCAATTATGAGAGTTTGTTTACTACTGCCCAATTTAATTTTGTAAATCCCTTTCTTATTCATGAATGAAACCCATTTTCACATGGTTATGTTTACATTTTAGGAATTGCTTTATTGGGACCGAAAGTACCAGGCTAAATTTGGGTTTGAGTTTATAACAAGTACGAAAACGTGGTGCTCACAGAAAATACTTGACGAGGTGAAGGTAAAATAGTGGTCTTTTTCATTTGCTTTATAAAATTAATAAATTTGTTTCATTAAGCCGAATCACAATTGAGGCTGGGGAGTTTTAATTGTATTTTGTATAGGAAGATAAACTTGATGAGATATATGGACTAGAAGAAACTTAATACATTATAATAGAGACCATTTTGTCATACTCAGGCATTTAACATTGACCCTTTTGTGGCTTCAAAATGCCATGTTACAGGAAAAGCTGAATGTATATATATAAAGTCATGAAGATAACTGTTGTGTATATATATATATATATATATATATATATATATATATATATATATATATATATATATATATATATATATATATCATTAACGGATATTGCTGAACTGTGTGCCTGAGGCATATTTTTTAATTCTGAAATGAGTAGAAGGAGCGAACCCAAAGATTCCTTATTTTGCTGCTGTTACTTATGTTCTCTTTCTAGGAGTCCATAGTCTTCTTGCAATCTAATATGTTTGCTATATAAATAAAAATTGTATAGTAATGAACTAGCGAGTGACCAGTATTCTAATTTCTAGGTTCGTAATGATTTGAATAATTTTATATATCATATATTGTAATGGATTACATTGTCCCAGGTTTTTAGAAAAAGTGTTTCTACATTATTTTGGTGGTGTGTTGTGCAGGTACGCTATGAAAATACTCTTGTTGTTGAACTGGATATTACAGCACGAGAGGAATTCAAACTCATAGAATATTGACTTGAACAACTATGGGAACGTAAGAGGATCAACTTTTTGGTTGTTGAATTAATATGATTATGTTCATACACTAATTCTTGATATTCTGCGCCTATATTTGGCTATGATGTACCTGTCAGGGTTATCTCGATCCCAGATTCAGGAGGCATCCGAAGAAACGGGGGAGGTGGTTCCGGATTCACAGGAGAAAGAGGCCGTTGTCTCCTCCGATAGCTCTGAAGAGGCTGATTTTGCTATACAAAAGGCCTCGGTGCTGTCATATGACCTCAATAAAATGCCAAACGAGAATAAATATCCATATAGTGGAATGTCTCCTGATAAGAAGAATGCGTGGCACCTAGCTATGTGGGCGACACGATACCTGAATCCTTGAGGATATTGCAATAGTATAATTGTTGAATTTGGTTTCAGATTTATAGGATGTCCAAGACTTGTGTTTTGAAGTTGTCGTGACTTTATAACTCTTCATATTACTTTTAGGCATTGTTAGTATGCTGCATTGAATGTCATTGGTCTACTGTTTTACCTATTTCTGCATTTTTTTATCTTGACTACTTCAAGATGCTGATTAATATAATCCTTTTGGGACAATGAGTGACCTGTTTTGCTAATATTTCCTGCTCTGTTCTGCATAGACCCAGCTGCACCATGAACTGGGGCAAAAATGATATAGGCTTCTCCACCACTGAGTAAATATGCATACTAAGAGATTATGCATCAGCCTCTTCGTGGTAAATATGCATTTTAAGAGATTATGTAAGGAACACAAGCATACAATGAGGTCTTCAAAAGACATGCAAATATAGAATATTGTATACCATTTACAAAAATCTGTTGCTTTGAAGCATCAACGGAATTGGAACTTCATAATTTAAAATGCAAGGCTCTAAAATATTGTATACCATTTTGGTTTGTTTCACCCCAATAAAAATCCAAAGTATCAACTTAGCTTTACTAGCTGCTAAGAATCAGATGTTCCAATTTCTTATTTTTCCGGTGCAATTTAGAAAGCTCTTATATTAGGACATGTAGCTTCTCATTTGTGAGGTCAATTGCCAAACGTTGTATAATAGAATAACTATAATATGTAGCTTCTCATCTTATTTTTATATTTAAGCCTTCTTCAGAGTCATTTGTCATTTTAGCCTTTTCTTTTTCCCCGAAAAAGGTTGCAAAATCTTTTGAAGGGCTTCTACTACTTGTATAATAGTCGTGGCTTTAGAAGCCACGCGTCAGCCTCACATTCATTTGCAATAAAAAAATAAAAAAATGAGTAATCTAAACGCGTTTCATTCTCGCCCTCATCTTCTTTTTCTATTCTCTATCTTTCATTTTCTTACTTTCTCTCTCACCGTGTTGCTCTCACTCTCAAACCCAGTTCTCTGCTTCTCGGTCCCTTTTTGCATTCTATCATCCCTTGCCTTTGCTTGAGATACACACTCTCTCCTTCTCTCTCGATCACGAAGAGCGTTAGTCCGGCGGTTTGCTTCAAGGCAACTGAGGAATCGCATCCCACTTCCTCGCCAATGGTGGTTGCAGCTACAAAGTTCCAATCATCATCTTTTCAGGCGTCTTCGTTGTCGATTGGTAATGACTCCCTATCCCTCGAATTCAAATCGTGTCTTCTTCCATCTTTTAATTCAATATTATGCCTATCATCTATTTCTTGATCTCTCTCTTTGATATAAATGCCTGTGCGATTAGGGTTCATGGGAAAGGATCCTGGGAACAAATTTTGTTGGTCTGATTTGTCAGATTCATTTAAAAATCGGTGGTAGTTCTCAATAGAAAATCAGCCTAGGGTTCATGTCACTCTGCCTCTCTCTTATCTTGGGAAACAACAAGTTAGGTGGAAATTTTTACGGCGGCCCTGTCCTTTCTCTGTCCCCTTCTATCATGTGGCGTGTTTCACTGTTCAGTCCGAATTTCCTGTGATGTAGATATGTAGTGGTTATGACTTGTTTCAGATTCTTTGATATTTGTTTACTTTGATACTCAAGTTTCCTTTCAATTAACAAGATTTGTTTTTGCCCCTGTTTGGGCGTTCTTTTCTGATTCTGTTTTAAAAATTGGGTTTTTTTTGTTTTGACATAAGATGTTGTGTTCCAGTAACAGTAATTGTTTTTGGTCCTGTTTATCCATTCCCTTCCGATTTCCTTCTAAAAATTGGGTGGTTTTGTTTGTATTGCTGCTTGTGTGATAGATGAAACAAATGAACTATGCTTAGTGTCTAACTGATTCAGAAAAGCTCCTCTCTAATCTCACCCCTGGAAAGAATGTTGGAAGATAACACTCAGAATCATCAGAATGTGGATTTTAATTGATCATAGGGAGGAGAATGAAGAACATGCTTTTCTTCGGCTTCTGATAATGGATAAAGAAGTTAGTTATTATAGCTATTTTGATAGTTTTGTTGAATAAGTTTGTATAGCAAAATTTTAGTCACTTTAATTAGTTATTTGAATTGGATAATAACTGTTCAATGCACAGATTTAATCATGCTGGTTCAGATGCTTTTTGAACTTGGCTTTAACTAAAAATTTTATATGATGTTGACTAGAAACATAAATTGAGTTTACTACTACACATGTGTGGAGTGTAAGTGTTGATATTTCCTTATCTTATTTGTTATCAGTTTTAATGTGTTCTTTGAGGCTTTTATTTGTATGTGAAAATTCCAAAATATCTTCAATTTTCTAATTGATTTAAGGTGCTAGAAATGACATGCTTTAAAGTTTCTCAAATAAATTTTTCTCATAAGAAGGTCTCAAATTTCTGTATAATTTGTTCTTACTTTTGGTTAATGATTTGGACCCTTTCTTCCGGGTGTGAAAATTCTGAAATTGTGTTTGACTCTGTGTTCTCAGTTTTCCTTTGTTGTTTGTAGATTTTATTCTGGGCTGCAAATGCTGGAATAATTGCAATAACATAAAGTGTAGTATTTGTGTGTTCAAATCAGTTTAACAAAAACTTAGTGGCTTCAATTAGTCACTTGAATTGAATATTGCCTAATTAGTGAAATGACATGCTTTCAAATGTCAGTTTTTAATATTTTCTCATTCAAAGATTTCAAGGTTCTTTTTGTTCTTTGTTATAAGTTTGGGTGTATTTTTCGGATTTTTAATCTCGAGTTTGAATATGCTAAAAGCTTTTGAAAATAAGTGAACAAGTGCAGTTTTAATTTGATCAATTTATACATTCAAGTTCAAAAAACTATTGTGTTAAAACAGTGAAAAATTCTTTAAAAATATGTATGGTGTAATTTCAACCGCTGGGTTTCTTTATTTTATTCTTTGTTGTTTCTCTGATCTTTTGGTTTTTATTTTCTTGGGTACTTATTGTATCAATGCATATTTTGTTACCCTCTTTTATGAGTGATAGGCGTGATGGATGATGATTTGCTTTTGATGGTCTGCTCTGGTGTTTGCAGTGGCAACGGTGGCACTACTAGGTATGACTCTTCATTCATATTATTCTGTTTTTGTTATTTTTCATTTTATTTTTCACCTTTGTGACTTGATACGGTTCAATTTCAATTGCTGCCTTCCTCATTTTGTATGTTGAGAAGTCGTTACCTGTTTCCTTACTACTGTTTATTTTCTTCTTTTATGTTTTTCTGATGTTATTTGTCACAATCCTATTGAGTGTCAAATTCACCTTTGTGCCCTTTTTTTTTTGTCTTGAGAGTCAAAATTACCTTTGTGCCTCATTTTTCTTTTTTTTTTTTGTTTATTTCTTTATTCCTTCACTGAAGCTTTTTTTTGGTTTTTATCTCTAATTATTTATGTGGGAAAACAGTTTGTTTTCCTCTTTTTTTGAAATAAAATTAGTAAGAAGCTTATCCCTATTTGTTATTCTATTTTGTTTATTTTTTTATTCCTTGATTAAATCTTTTTATTTTACAGATACTCATCATTTATTGAAGTTTTTCACTTCTTTTTCTGTTATTGGTTATGAAGTGTTAATTTGTTGTTTAAAAGTATTCTCTTGTCTCAGAAAAGAAATTTTTAACTTTAACCAAAAACCAGATATTTATTTTAGTTTCACTAATGATATTAAATCACTTTTTAATCTTTGGATTACTGATGCCATATTTCTTAATTTTGAGTCTTATATTTCTCGATTTTTAAAAGATATAATTTTATGTATTTGAATAATAAAATACTTTTGTTGTTAAAAGTGAAAAAACCTATTAAACTTATACGGTTCAATTCCAACTGCTGCCTTCCTCATTTTGTATCTTGAGAAGTCGTCACCTGTTTCCTTACAACTTTTTATTTTCTTTTTTTTCTGATTGTCTTTTTTTTTTTGGCACAACCAAATTGAGTTTCAAAGTCACATTTGTGCCTTTTTTTTATGGTGTTCTCTTGAGAGTCAAATTTTCTTTTGTGCCTTTTTTATCTTCATTATTGATACGAAATCAATTTTTAATCTTTTTATTACGAATGTCATATTTCTTAATTTTAAAACTTATTTTCCTCAATCTTAAATGATATAATTTTATGCAATTAAATAATAAAAAACTTTTGGTGAAAAATTTGAAAAACCTATGAAAACCTATGAGATTCTATACGTTGAGATTCAATACATTGCAATTTCTCTTTTATATCAAGAAAAGATAAGCACTTGCTAATTTTCTTTCTTGGTTTTGTTTGGCATTCTTTTGAAATAAGATGAGTAAGTATTTATCTTTTATTTTTTTTATTATCCTACAGCGCTTGAATTGTACTTCAATTTTTCACATGTCTATTTTTTGAATTATTCCACACAATGTAATTGAAGTCAAATTTATCTATCTACCTTTTTTGTTTTTTTGTTTTTTTTTCTTGTGTGTTTTTGTAACTAGATTTTGTTTTAGATTTAGTTATTTATTTTTTTGTAATTTCTGTTACAATTGATTGAATTGTTTCTTCATTCCTTGAGTATTAGTAATGTATTTAGAAGATGGTGTTATGTGTGTCTTTTTTATTTTGGTTAGTGCTGATTTTTGTTAAAAAAATATTTTATACTTCATAGATGATGATGTTGGCTTTACTAGAAAATCAGATTTTTGGTTTGTGATTTGATGCAATTCTTTATTTTCTTCTTTCTCTGTTTTACTGATGTGCTGGTTTTTATCTTCTTGGTTATTTACTTTAGAAATACACATTTTATTTTTTTTTCTTTTCTGAAATAAAATTAGTAACAAAATTAGGTTAACTTGTATTATTATATATCAATTGAATTGTACATCGATGTTATTTGAATTTAGTTATTTGTTTTTCTGAAATTTGGGGTACAATTTTATTAATTTTTTTTCAAAAATGTGATTTATAACAAAAAAAAAAGATAAGCAAATGTGAATTTTATTTCTCGGTTTTGTTCGCCATTCTTTTGAAATAAGATGAGCAAGTATTTTTTTTTTTTGGTTATCCTACAATGCTTGAATTGTACTTGAGTTGTTCATATATCTATTTTTTTTAATTCTTCCACACAAAGGAACTGAGAGCCAAATATATCTTTGTACATTTTTTGTTTTTAGTTTTTTTTCTTATGTGTTATTGGTAACTAGATTTCGTTTGTATAATAATTAGATCGTGAAAAATAATTGGAATACTGTTCTACAAAGGGCTATTGGAAAATTTTGGAAAATGTTGATCAGTGATACATTTTTTTGTCCAATTTCAAATGCTAGCTTCCTTAAGTTGTTTTATGAAAAGTCGTCAGTGTATTTTGTTACTATTCTGCATTTTATTCTTTGTTTGATCTGCTCATTTCTAAGTTTTTATTTGCTTGATTTTTAATTTTAGAAATACTCATTTATTTAATTTTGAATCCATAAATACTTTTGGCTGGAGATTTTGTTATAGTTGTCAGAAGATTAATTCAAACTTTTTTTTTCATTCTTTTTTGTTGTCTTTGTTTGTTGAGTAATGAACATTGTCTTATGAGAATCAAATACTACAACTTTTCAGATTAGTCAGATGATTTCTTTGAAGTTTCCGAGGTTGGGATTATTGGATTGATCAGTTTGTTGGGTTGGTCAGACCACTCTTCAAGCAGCTTTAAGCTTATGAATCGATGAAGCTAATGAGATTCGTAATCTTGGAGCTGTCTGGAGAGTGGCCTGAGCAGTTGGTCTATTTAGTTATCAAGCTTATTTTGATTCTTTTTTTGAGAAGTTTGAGTATTTGATTCTGTTGTCATATATTTGTAAATAAAATTAGTAAGAAATTTATCCCTATTTGTTACTCTCTTTTGTTTATATCTTCGTTCCTTGATTGTATTTCTTTTTTTCTTTTGAGCACAATTTTTGAACTTTATTGATGGCCACTTTGTTTTTTGGTATTTAACTACATAGATAATTTAGCTTGTGTGTATCTTCATTGGGAATATGATATAATTTTTATTGGAAATCTAATAATATAGGAAGCCTAATAAAATAATGATGTCTATACTAGAAGGTGTCCTCATCTAAGTCTACCACTCTTGGATCTATGCATAGGTTTTCTTTTTATTTTGATTCTCCATTTTCTCTCTGTGTTACTTCATGTTCTTTTTGTTATCTTTCTCTTCTCTCTCATCCTTTCTCTTGCTGTTACCTCTCAATTTATATAGAGGATAACTTAGGGTTAATATAGCTTACTATTTATACACCTTATTTGTGTATCAATTGTTGTTAGCTTAGGGCCTATATATAGGATTATTTAGTGGGGCCCGCAAATATCTTTCGATTAATATCTAAGGTCAATCAATATCTTTCAAATCTCTATCTTGCTTCCTTTTTTCCATCCAAAAATAAGGATTCTATGTATTTCGAAATTCAAATTACTCAATTGATGTGTGTTTATAAATAAAGACAGAACCCCTTGATCATGTCATATTTTTCTCACATTCATGTTGCTATTGTATGTGTTTTAGTTGCTGTTTTATTGACTGAAATTTATTTTCTCTTTCATCCTTTTAATTGCATTTTAAGATGAGAACTGCCATGGATATGGTTAATAAGATTAATCATGAGAAGGAAGCATGGAACCTCAAAGTTACGGTGATTAAGCTTTGGACTATTCCTACTTTTACTGGTCAGCTTCTCCCAAATTCCATGGAGATGATTTTGGTTGATGAATCTGAGTTATAGTGGTCTAAATCTATTAAATTTTTTTGGCTGTTTATTTTTTGTATTTAGATGTGTTTCTCCTTACCTTTTTTATATCGAGGTCTCAAATTTTGTTTCATTGAAATTTGTTTTTCTCTTTATTCCATTTGTCATTTATCAAAGAACTTCTCTCTGAGGGTATATATAAGTAGAACTGGATTGCAAGTTATAGTTGAGAAAAATATACCCATTTGCAATTTAAAAGGCACCATATAATAGGTACTGGATTGCAAGTTTAGTTGAGAAAAATATATCCATTTACTTAAAAGGCACATAATATACTTAATTGATTGCCCTGATCTTGCATATTAATATTTTTTCTACCTTCCATTCTGTACATAGAAATGGGATAGTGATCACATTGCCATGGCTTCTGAATTGAAAATCTTAAAAGATATACCCAAGTTTGCAGTGATGTTTAATAGCACTATGTTTATTGACAATCTTTTAAAAGATCTTAGAAAGTCTGAGAAGAAAGACGAGGATCAGAAATTTAAAAACAAGAAAAATAAGAAGAGAACAAACATCGAGACATCAAATCAGTTGCCAGAATTGATCACCAAGACAAAAGAAGAGGTAATTTTTATATATAAATAATAAATTACATATTATGATTGTTCTGGTTATTTTTGAGATAAGATTGAATTGATGCTTTCTTTAGGTTGAAGCTGAGTACAAGGCTGCATCGTTTGCCCCACATAGAAATGGGATAGTGATCACATTGCCATGGCTTCTGAATTGGAAATCTTAAAAGATATACCCAAGTTCGCAATGATGTTTAATAGTACTATGTTTATTGACAATCTTTTAAAAGATCTTAGAAAGACTGAGAAGAAAGACGAGGATCAGAAATTTAAAAACAAAAAAAAAATAAGAAGAAAACAAACATGGAGACATCAAATCAGTTGCCAGAATTGATCACCAAGACAAAAGAAGAGGTAATTTTTATATATAAATAATAAATTACATATTATGATTGTTCTGGTTATTTTTGAGATAAGATTGAATTGATGCTTTCTTTAGGTTGAAGCTGAGTACAAGGCTGCATCGTTTGCCCCAAATGTTACGGAGAGGAGACAAATACAATCTGAAAAAATACAATCTGAAACACTCTTCTATCTTTCTGAAACACACTCTTCTGTGTTTGAGACGTATTTTTGCATTTTGAAGCACACAATGCATTCTATAGCAATTAGGTTTGTAAGTATATAATATGTTTGTGTATTTGTATTACAGTGAGGCACCATTAGTTGTTGGATTGATATGGGGTGATAATTTTTTTTATTATTTAATATTTAAAATAGGAGAAAAGAAACCTATTTTTCTTGAAAAAATATTAATTATTAAAAAACTTCAATTTTGAGGCATCTAGATGTGTTTGAGGAATGCAATATATAAAATAACTTTTTTTTATTAAATACTTTAATTTTGAGCCTTCTATTTCTCAATTTTTAAAAGATATAATTTTATGCCTTTGGAATAACAAAATACTTTTGTTGTAAAAAGTAAAAAAATCTATAAAATTTAATGTTCCAATTTCAACTGCTGCCGTCCTCATTTGTTGTTTTTGTCCTCATTTGTCATTTTTTTGTCACCGCCAAATTGAATTTCAAATTCACTTGTGTGGTTTAAGTATATTGAAAAATGACAACTTATATTTTTGTAAAATAATTTTTTTATCCAATATATAAATTATTTTAACATGATAAATAAAAGAATCTTTTTAATATACATAAATTATATTGGTTATGGTTCTTATTCATGTTTATCTTTTGAATTGTATTGTTTATATTTTTAAGTTGTATTCGCATAATTTATGAAGTTGAACAAGATACAATGTACTGTGAAGCAGAATTTGTATAGCCAAGAAGTGCTGATCAAAATGAATGTTTCGAAAAACATGGATATTTATGCAAATTTTAAGAAATTAAAAAATAATACTTATGTATTTTGAGTTGTGATAAAGTAAATAAATTTATTACATTTAATTAAAAATTTAATATACTAGACTGCTTTTAGTAACGTAAAAAGATTAAAACAAGAAACAGAAATTTTCAACAATTTTCAACCCGTGCAATGCACGGGGTCTTCTGCTAGTATATATATAAATATAATAAACGACTGATCACATAGCAAGAGCAGCTTTATTCATAACCATTAATCAAATTAAAGAATATAAGCTAAGATGCCATCCTCAATTACAAAAAAAAATAACCTATGCTATGCTAAAGTCAAAGCTATTCAGGTCGATCCTGCAGTCTCATATAGTCATGACCATTCTAACAAGTGCCCCCATCAAATCCAACCGTGATAGAAATGGTTCTACAAGTTGATAATCAATTGTTTCTACTAAAACACAATTCAACGACACATTGACTGATCAAGTACATTATTGATAACTCTTAAAATGAATGAGAGAATGTGATAGTGGTCAACGGCTTGCTAATATAAAAGTCAAAATAATAAAGGGCACCCAAATTACCTATTTTTAAAATAGTCTTATTTTAAAAATAAAAAGAAAGCTAAAATCAATTAAATGATATAGCAATCTAAACCACTAGTGTTACAACTGTTTATAAATATTATTATTATTATTATTATTATTATTATTATTATTATTATTATTATTATTATTATTATTATTATTATTATTATATATATATATATATATATATATTTGAAACAAGCATCAGCGCGCCCCAATCCCAGCGCCCCACAATCTTTATACGCTCTCCTCAAACACAAGCTGCTTGTCAAGTCGCCGTCACTGCGCCAGCGCTCAACGTCGATTCCGGCCTGCTGTTGGACTGTCCACTCTTCACCGGTAAGTCCTGAGATTTCGTTCTATTCGCAGTGGTCAAATGTGATTAGGGTTTGTTGAATTACCGTCAATGAAACTCTTGCATGTATCGATCGTGCTAACAATGCTCCCCTGTCTTCTCCACAAAAGTTCTTATATTGAGATAGTTGGGGTTTTTTATCCAATTTCATGTATGATTACCTACAATTTTGAAAAAATTTGAGTTGCCCACTGCCTACCATGGAGTAAATGCATGACAACTCTTACAGGGATTGATATGCTTCTTTTTCCTCTTCTGATCTTTTCGGTTTAGTTTCCGTTATAAAGAACAAGTAGAGTATTTTAGCTTATAACCATATCTTGTGCTAATTAACTCCTCGCATTGTATACAAGTTAATTTTTTTTTAGTTTATATAAACAAAATTTACCCGTATTATATGTTGTTGGAGTTAATGTGATGATTTTTTGCCTGCATCATGTTATTATGAATTTAAGATGGCTAGGAAAGGCCGGTTTACAAAAAAAAGCTAAATCAGGACCAGCATGCCAGCAATATCAAAAGGCTCCGGCTCCAGCTCTGGCTCTGGCTCCGGCTTCGGCTCTCCACCAAGATGACTCTGAAATTCCCCCAGCAAGCTGTGGTAGTGTCCATACAACCGTACGCCCGTTCCTTTCACCGCATAGTGAACCAAGGCCTGCTTCACAGACGAGCACTTATAGCATTCAGAACTCGGAGCCGAGACACGTACACTTGGAAGCCAATGCTCATGAGGTGGATTCTATTGATCAAGAAATTGACGACCTCTTTGTTGCTTCTAGAGCTCAGAGTCGCAAAGGACGGAAGACCACAGAGTATTGGACGGTTAAGATCATCGGTAACGTATCTATTAGATTTAACTTGCTCAATTTACGCTAGAGTATGTGTTATTTATTTTAATTCGTGCATACGGTCTACAACAGAGACATATATAAAGGTGTATAATTTTTTTGTAGATTCCGATGACACAATCAAGCTGGCTAAACTGAGCGTGAGGGAGGCTATGGAACGGCCCAATGATAGAAGGATCATGCTTAGGTTCAACAATAAAAAGCAAGCAGTTGGAGACGAAGCTGGACTGTTGAGTGGCGTTCTTGGTATGCTGGGATCTGACTCCTATCTGTGAGGAAAGTTGGTGTCATGTTATCACTAAAGACAAAGTTTATAACGCATGTGTCAAGGTAAGAGTTTATATCCGTTCTAAGTTAGATCTGCTTATTCATGATTATAATTGATTATTTTAAGAATTTTTAATTTATTCTTAAACTAAAATAACTTAACTATAACAAAAATTGTCTGTATATGAAATGTGCATGAATGTACCGATTTTATTCACCAACTTGTGTGTACTCTTAAGAGCTGAGTTGCCATTTTTTCTTTTTAATTTGTTGGCTTATGGATTGATATTAATGACATATATTCATTTCCAATGCTTTGTGCATTTTATAATCAGTATTATAATTGAGTCATTAGATATCTTTTACTCCATTTTTTTGGGTTCCTGTCGGTTGGTGCAGCTTCTTCGATTTAGTCTTTATTGCTAAAAGATGCTTTTGTAATGGGTGGCTACCTTTGACCAACTCCTTGACCAGGGAATATTCTAGCAAATATTTTTAACAAATCGTGTCATTTATGCAGCAAATCTTTCATTTTGATGAAGATAGTGAAGGAATTATATGAAAAAATATTTTAAAAAGTATGGGGAAGTCTTGGAAAGATACAAGGCTGAGGTTGTATGATGATTGCTACGAGCCAACATTGTCGATTGAAGAAAATATCGAAAACCGTTCGTCGGGAATTGATCGAGATCACTGGAGATGGTACCTTGATTATGATTATCGCGCCAAACCTGAGACAAAGGTAAAAATATTATTTATATTGGTATAATATAGTACAATCACCTTTGCTTTGTGCCTTTTTTAAAACAGTTTCTAATCCCCGTTTATCTCTGATGGACCAATAGGAGAAGTGCCGGAAAAATGCGATAAATCGATCAAAACAGTTGTATACCCACATTGGCGGTTCGAAAAGCCTAGCTCAGCGGAGGGAAGAAGAGGTAGTGTACTTTTTTATTCACTCTTCGGTTTTGAACTGCTCTGCATAATTCACTCCTTGGACTATCTTTGTGTCTACATTCTCCCTGATTTCGTGGATTTTGGTGATGGATTAAACTTTGTTATTTCAGTCAGAACAAGAAGGAAGGATAGTCGGTAGAGGAGAGTTATGGATCAAGGTTCACAAAAGAAGGGATGGCTCTTATATTAATGATGAGGCAAGAGAAATTGGTGTAAGTACAACTTAATATGGTTAGTCATCACCATTATGATATCTAATGTATCCATTGTTCATTGTTGCTTCTTAGTTGCCCATTCCTTGTGTGCTGAGCTAAGAATAAGTTGTGGGACCCTTTTAATTCAATGTCTACAAATAAGTTTTTGGTTCCAACACTTATACTATGATATAAAGTTGTTACATGTGAACGATTCAATTAATTTACAAAATATCTGTATGACCGAAAATGTTCTTTATTTGGGCAGAAATTTTGTTAAGTGCTTTATGAATAATGATGTTTTAACACCTCTAAGTATTTGGATCAAAATATATATGTAACACATGATTAGGAGCAATTATCAAAATTACTAGATGTATATCCCTATGCATGCTTATGCTTATCGTGTGCCTCAAATATAAACTCAGTTTAAGTTTTAATTAAGTTGAATGTACTTGAATCGGATCCATATTATTATTTTATGTCTGTAGGAAAGACTTCTGGAGATTGAGCAACAGGATGAGTTTTCTAGAGTGTTGTCTCAAAATGATTCCATTGCTCAAGTTTTCGCAAGAGAGAAACCGGGTAGAGTGCGTGGAGTGGATAATGGACCAACTCCTAGTCAACTCTTTGGTACAAATTTGCAACCGTCAGTAAACAGAGTCCAAGTAGAGGAGACGCAAAGGAAGCTAAATGAACTACAGACAGAACTGAAAGCTGAAAAGTTGAAAAGGAAGGCGATAGAAGATGAAGCAGCAGCAGACAAAAAAAGGATAAAGGTAATGGAGAGTGCTTTGATTTATTTTTTTCAACGGCAGAATGAGGAGCTGCCACCAGAGATTGCTGCAGGGATGTGTTCAATGGAATGATACAGTAGAAAATAGTACTTTAGGATTGAAATTATTTTGGATTGATGCATACTTTTTTTTAAGTAGACTATGCTACTCTTAGCAAGAGATTCTATTTTGTTGATATTTTGATAAATACATTTTGGTTTGTGGATATTTTTCTGGTTTTGTCACAAGTTTAGATTATATCCATGAATATAATCACTGCTAAAATAATTAGAAATCCAAGGAACAAAACTTGATAATATTTAAGAAAATTTTATGTGATTTCATAAATAAAATCCCAAATTTTGTGTTTCTTTTCTTTTTTTAATTTTTTTCTTAACTTGGCGGCGGTTTTAAACCGCCAAAAAGTCTAAAAAAAATAGGACACTCGTATCGGAGATTGCGGCGGTTAGCAACTGTCTGTAAATATGTACACAACAAGTCCTATACTGCGGTGGTTTTAACATAGCCGCAAAATTTATTCGAAAAGCAAAAATTGAGTTGATTCGCGGCGGTTTTAAAAACGCTAATAAACAAGATGATAATCGTGACAAACAAGTTTTGCGGCGGTTTACTTAACACTTGCCGCGAAATATGTATTTAGCGGCGGTTATACCAGCGGTTGTTGAAAACCGCCGCTGAACTCACTCCAGCGCTCATAACCAGGGCGGTCTCCATAGCCGCCGGCAACATATTTTGCGGCGGTTTAAAACCGCCGCTAAAGGGAGAAAAAAGCGCCGCTAAGCTCCGCCTCCGCTGTAGTGATAATATATATATATATATATATTTCTTTTTAGTTTATTATTTTTCTATCACATGACATATTTATTATTATATTTTAAATTTAGAGTTTTCTTGATCTAACATTGCAGTGAAAGAATGGCAATATAGTAAAGTAGAGAAAAAAATGTAATATCATATCAAATTTTTTTAAAATCATAATTGTAATTTATGATTGAAATCGTAATTTAAATATTTTAAACGGGTTAATTTCATTTAGAGAATTTATAATTCAAACATAATTTATGTACACTTAATAGCTACATTCGAGTTAATACATTTAATACTATATTTAAAAAAATACGAACAAAACACATCATATTATTTATTTATTAATTAAATTATTACAATTCAAATTAATTTTAATAGAATAATTTAAAATTATAATTTAAATTTTATCACGTGTATGGCACGGATTATTACACTTGTTTTATAAATATATTTGATTAATGTTCAATTAGACATGTCAAGTTAATATACAATTAGACATGTTAAGTTTAGTATATGTTGTCAATTAACATTTCACGACATCAATTATTAAAAAAATTATTAATAGAATAACTGAATGACAAATATGATTAACTTTTAATTTTTAATGAACCAATTTGATTATAAAATTTTAAAAACAAATTTAAAAGATACTTTATCTTTCAAAAGATTAATTCAACTGTTTACCTAATTTTTAATAGTTTGAATTAAAGTTATAACATATGGTCTCAATCTTTTGTGTATCGGTGTATGTGTGGTTTCTGGTTTGCTATGTGATAACTTCAATTGCTGCTGAATTTGGTGATCCATGTTCCATGATTTATGATTAGTTGTGAATTGTGCATGGACTTCACGTTTGGCCACCTTCTAACTAATTTTGTTCTGTTCTTCATATATTATATACTTCTGTTAGAATCATATAATATAGTCACATTTTAATTAATTATGATAATAATAATAATATCTTGTAGCTTTATAGTTAGTATCATCAGGCTTTTGGATTCAGGTCCATGATATATACTAAACAAATTTCAGAAGTTTTACTGAGATTAATATAAACGTTGCAACATGATGGTCCAGCTTTAATTTATATATTTAAATGTGGCATTAAAAAATAAAATGACGTTGAATAAACATTTTTGTAGGCTTATTAGTTATTAATCAAACATGAGTAACCTACTTTACAATAAAGTAATATATAAAATATGAAAAATTTGAAAACGGCAGCAGAGATCTGAAAATTAAAGAAATTATTCCATTAAAAAATAATTAATAAACTTTGAAACGATATGACATGAATGCACGTTTCCTTCTTTCAAATGTATTCATAATTCGTAATATTATATTTATTATTTTTATGTACAACAAATTCGATTCATCTAATTTAATTTCAAGAATTGTAGTTATATTTTTTTAATTAAATTTTTTAGTTTTTCAAATATATTATATATGTTAAATATGGATATTAAAGAAATGATGAATTTAATTACCACTTAATTTTTTTAATATACTTTTGGATCTTTCTGTCAATTTGGAACTATCTATTTATTTTTTTAGCCCCTAACTGAAAATCATGCACAAATTAAATCATTGAATGATGACTAATTTACTACCATTTACCAATTGAATTGACCTTCACAATTCAAAATCGAGCTACATGGATAAAAAAAACTCCAAACAAGTACTGTATACGATGGCAAAATTGATTTAGATTACAAATTATTATTATTATTATTATTATTATTATTATTATTATTATTATTATTATTATTATTATTATTATTAGTAGTAGTAGTAGTAGTAGTAGTAGCTGTTGTAATAATAGGGAACATGTTAGGTACGTCAAAAATATATTAGGAGTCACTTAAATAAAGATGGTAAAAATGTCTTTTTTAAAAATATTTTTTAAAAATTAAAATTTAACACATATAATTAATTAAACTGTGATATTTTTATTAAAATTAGACCAGATAAATTAGTTTAGCCAAAAAATTGATAAATTAAATTTTGAACTGATATAAATTAATATTTTTTATAAAAAAAGACTACAATATTTTTATTATAAAAAATAACTAAAATACTCCTATTAAATGTTATATATATATATATATATATTAATTTTGAAAATTCTAAATCCTAAACCTACGACGACAGAAAAGAAAAAGGCTAGAATTTAAAATTTTCAAAATTAATATATATAATAAGAGTATTTTAGTAATTTTCTATAATAAGAGTATTGTAGTAGTTTTTAATAAAAAATAATATTAATTTAGATCAATTCGAAATTTGATTCACCAATTTTCGGTTAAATTAATTTGTCTAACTTAATTTTGACAAAAATAACATGATTTAATCAATTATATGTGTTAAATTTTAATTATCAAAAAATACCTTTAAAAAAAAGACGTTTTATACGACTTTATCAAAGTGACGAAAGACTCCCAAATATATTAGTATAATGTGTTAATAATGAATATACTAATATACATGATTAAGGTCATTTTCGCTTAGACTCTGCACAATAATATTGTGGCCTCTTAGGTAAACTAAACTTCAAAAGGTAAGAACATGACTCTATATAGGTGCGTCTAATATGACTTCATAAAAATGTTATAAAGTTAGTATCATAAATTATTAGATAACAATTGTAATTACACGTGGCATACACGTAATAAAATTAAAATTATAATTTTAAGTTGTTTTGTTAAAATTAATTTAAATTATAATAATTTGATTAATAAAAAAATAATGAGTTATGTATTGTTTATTTTTTTTAATTTAGTGTTAATTGTATTAACTTTAAAATAGTTATTAACCGATTTTAGTAATCTATTTTTTTCAATAAATCAGACATATATACTGGATGTGATCATAAATAATCTAGTAATACTTAAATTTACTGACAAATTGTTATAGGTGTAAGAACATATTAAAATCAGTTAAAAATGAATAACAAATTATTAGAGAATTCTAATGTAAAAAGTTCTTCAATAAATAATAAATAATTTTAATCCACTAAATAACAACTCAAAACTATCCTTTGATGCTCGCAAAATATACTTGAAACAATACTATATCAATGCTAGTATACAAAATTATATGATTAACGTAATTATAAAATTGTTTATCAGGAGAATAAAATAATACGGATTTTTATGATAATTCTGATCTCAAGCTATAAATGTACAATAAGAATGCATTATCCATTAGTACCTAGAATTTGTCAATGTTTTAAATTGATAATAATAAATTTTAATAATGTTACCTAGATTATTTTTTATTAATAATAGGCTTACCATTGTAATTATTTTTTAGTGAGAGTACATAAAGAGTACATAGTATATAAGGTGTAATAATTCAACAAATATTTTCAAAAGGAATTTTTCATTCTCTTCAACAATGAGAAAAATTTATTTTTCTTCCTTTCTTAATCCCTTCTGTTCATCAAACCATCACCATCACAACTTGTATGACTACTTCATTGATATACTTTATTGTTCATAATTCTTAAATTCTAGTCTGCTATGAACAAAATATTAAATTTGGAAGAATTCCGCCGGCCCAGGCGGCGGTGGTGCAGTTGTAATCCTCGTCAGCTCCATTACGACTGTCATTTGCCTTGCGGCTGTCATCGAATTCTGTTAGGGAGTAATACCTGGTACTGATTCAGCAGATGGAAAGTTTAAGACATATGTTTATGATGGACTGTAGTTGAGTCATGTTGGAAGAAATTTATAGAAGAGATACAGTTCATCATAAACATATGTCTTAGACTTTCCATCTGCTGAATCAGCACCACGTATCACCCTAACAGGATTCGATGACAGCCGCAAGACAGCAGATGAGGATGACAGTCGCAATGGAGCTGATGAGGATTATAACTGCACCACTCGCTGGGCCAGCGGAATTCTTTCGAATTTAATATTTTGTTCATAGCAGACTAGAATTTAGGAATGGTGAACAATAAAGTATACCAATGAAGTAGTTATATAAGGTGTGGTGTTGATGGTTTGATGAATTAGAAGGGATTAAGAGAGGAAAAAATAAGTTCTTCTCATTGTTGAAGAGAATAAAAAATTCTCTTTTAATAATATTTGTTGAGTTATTACATCATATATACTATGTACTCTTTATGTACTCTTACTAAAAAATAATTACAATGGTAAGCCTATTATTAATAAAAAAATAATCTAGATAACAAATAAATTAATAAATTTAATTAAGAGATTTTGTTATTACCTTTTCATTATAAGCTCTCAAAAATTTTCATCGTGCAGTTATCTTACCAGTGTCCGTGATCTTACAACAGCACTCGCAGACCATCTTTACTATTTATTCTTGCCTTTATTTTCCAAATTTTTCATTACATAATCTGCATTGGTAATACTGTTGATAGAATCGTAGGTGGTATGAAAAATAATAAACAAAAATAGCACTATATCTGAGATACGAATTTTCTAGATGATAAATAATTGTTACAATTCACTATTACTCCTTATATATATAGGAAAAGTATGAGGAGCCAATAGAATATTTGTACAATGCGTACAATGGAGGTTTAGAGAGTATTAGAGATATAATTAGCCAATATTTTTAATGGAGATACTTGTTACAATTAGGTAAAAATTATGTCATTATCTTTTATTAACCTTTATGATTAATTCAATGGAGATACTTGCTCATTATATATGTTATCTACATTAATTATGTGCCAATATATTTAGGAAAAAACTAAAAGAAGAGATATATAAATATATATAATATTGTTGCTCTATAGGAAGTAGATATAAATTGCTACGTTCTTTTTTATTATATTATACAACTTAAAGTTATAGTATCATGTTATTATTAATTATAGATACTTGCAACAATTATATCAAATTTAATTATGACTCTAAATAAATAAAATAGATAACAATCAATATTATTTTAGAAATTTTTTACATTTAATATTTACTGTAAATATAAAAAATAAAATAACTAATGAATAAAAATATGAGTAAAAAGTAAAACATAATAATTAAAATTTAATTTATTAACTAATTAATCTTGTGTCCATACAATATTATTATTATTATTATTATTATTATTATTATTATTATTATTATTATTATCCACTAATTAAAACAGAAGATAAAAAATTATATAATTAACGAACCATTATTAGAATGAGTGAGAATTATAGCATGAATTATTGTGGATACAACTATCTACTAATAAAATTATTGCACATGTATGAGAATTAGAACTATATCAATTAATATAATTAGAATAAATAAAAATATCAATGATTGATAATTAGTTTAATAATGCATTGAATATTGATTTGATATAATTATAATAAAGATATTTTTATAAAATAATATAATTATACATTATTTATGAGATAATTGTAATATAATTAAAATAAATTTACTTGAAAAAAATTCATGTGTAATCTTCATAAATTATAGTAATTTCTTTATTTATGTATACGTATGTATTAATTTTGTTAAATAATTCTAAATATTTTCTTATTTATACATACATATATATTAATTATACTTAAAATATTTAAATTAAATATATTAAATATTTTTTGTTATAATCTCCAAACCCAGCTTCATTCATATGCAAATTGTATATAATTTTTTTAGTAGAGCAATTTTAATTTTTAATGGAGATACTTGCTATAATTAAATAAAAATTATGTTATTTACTTTTATTAACCTTTATGATTAATTCAATGGAGATAATTACTCAGTATATGTATATTATATATCTACATTAATTATGTGCCAATATTTTTAGGAAAGAGCTAAAAGAAGAGATATATAAATATATATAATATTATTGCTATATAAGAAGCAAATATAAATTACTATGTTCTTTTTTATTATATTATACAACTTAAAATTATAGTATCATGTTACTATTAATTATAGATACTTACTACAATTATATCAAATTTAATTATAGATCTAAATAAATAAAATAGATAACAATCAATATTTTTTTCTTTTCATTCAATATTTACTGTAAATATAAAAAATAAAACAACTAATAAATAAAAATATGAGTAAAAAATAAAATATAATAATTAAAATTTAATTTGTTAACTAATTAATCTTGTGTCTATACAATAATAATAATATTATTGTTACTATTATTATTATTATTGTTGTTGTTGTTGTTGTTGTTGTTGTTGTTGTTGTTGTTGTTGTTGTTGTTGTTGTTGTTGTTATTATTATTATTATTATCCACTAATTAAAGCAGAAGATAAAAAACTATATATTTAACGAACCATTATTAGTATGAGTGAGAATTATAGCATGAATTATTGTGGATACAACTATCTACTAAAAAAATTATTGTACATGAATGAGAATTAGAACTATATCAATTAATATAATTAGAATAAATAAAAATATCGATAATTGATAATTAGTTTAATAATGCATTGAATATTGATTTGATATAATTATAATAAAGATATTTTTTAAAATAATATAATTATATATTATTCATGAACTAATTGTAATATAATTAGAATAAATTTATTTAAAAGAAAAAAAAATTATGTGTAATCTTCATAAATTACAATAATTTCTTTATTTATGTATACATATATATTAATTTTGTTAAATAATTCTAAATATTATTTATACATACATATATATTAATTATACATAAAAATATTTACATCACATATATTAAATATTTTTTGTTATAATTATTTTCTTTTATATATATATTATTCCATAATGCGTGCAATAAGTTTTTATGTTTGATATCCATATATAGCCTCCAATCCCAACCTCATTCATACGCAAATTGTATACAATTTTTTTAATAGAGCAATTTTAATTTTTCGTTTTGTTTTCTTTCACTACATTTTATTTTTTCTTTAAATAGTAATATTTTAATTTTTTTTTGTTTTAAGTACACTTTTATTAAGAATTGCATTACTAATCTAAAATACAAAAAGAGAAAAAAAGTGCTACATATATCCAAGAAAAAAAATAAATTTAAATATTAGAAAAAAGAAATCTTATACTAAAATATTTAAAAATAACATATCCAATAAAAATAGTCGTAATATATAAATTGAGGCAATTTAAATTTAAATTAATGTAAAATGAATTTAATCAAATACTAATAATATTAGAACTAAATTACTTAAAAAATATTTAATCTATTCTAGTTCTTAGACATGTATAGATTAGAGTAATTCTCGTAATGACAACCAACTGAAACATCATAAGTTTGGACATTTAGAATTCGTGCAAATTCAGACCATCCTCTTGTTAAATAAGCTTTATCATCTGTTATCCATGCAATACGGCAAGATATAGAATTGTCACACCGAGAAACTAAACTGACCCTTATTCCCCTCAATGGCATTGCATTGATGCAAAAGAAGACCGGTAATTTCTGAAAAAAAATCACAATATGTTATAAAATTATTTTAATAACAAAAAACTTAAAATAAGAAAATTTAAATATATTACCAATCGTTGAAATTGCATATCCGAGGTTGACACGAATTTAGCAAAACTGAACTTAAACTGAGGGAATTCAATCTCATTATGTGCTTCATTTCGAAGATCTCCGAGCAGACATAGAAAGCATGAAGGGGATGGAACTTGAACTTGGCCTACAAAGCTCCGTGGAAACAATTCCTCAATAAAAAATTGAGCTTCTCCCAAGAAAACTAATTTTACCCACATTATTCCATTAGGTTAGTCATAATATGTGAGTAGATCCAACCATCCTTCGGTAAAATAGAGTTTACTGCCTCTTCTTTGGATGCTTACATCCATGTAGTTAAAACCCAAATCAGTAAATACAACTCGATGGGGTATTTCATAGATGTGATGCATTGTAAACGATTGCGGCAAAAGACAATCGCACTAGAACATTAGACGAAAAGAATAAGTTGGAGTAAGAATAATCATTAAATTATCAAAAGGCCTATGATAGAGTGAAATGGTGCTTTGTGGATACTGTACTAGAGAAGATGGGCTTTGGTAGAACTTGGAGGGCATGGATCCGGGAGTGTATTAGATTTGCATCTATCTCGATTCTGGTAAACGGGTCACCATCGAAACCTTTTAAGATGAAGAGGGGGCTCCGTCAAGGCGACCCATTATTACCTTTTCTGTTTGTGCTGGTGGTGGATGTGCTTAACAGAATGATTGGAGAGGCGGTTAGGAACGGTCGAATATCTCCACTCTCAGTTGGTAGAGATAATATAGAGTTATCACACTTACAATTTGCTGATGACACTATATTATTCTGTTCGCCGGAGGAGGAGACAGTGTGAAACTATCAGAGGCTGTTGAGGTGCTTTGAAATGATGTCTAGATTGAGCATTAACTTTGAAAAATCCAACTTAATACCAGTAAATTGTAGCCAGGAGTGGGTAAGACGAATGTGTCAGCTACTGGGTTGTCAGGAGGCGGCCTTACCAGTGAGGTATCTTGGCATTAGTCTAGGAGCAAATCCGCGGTTGGTAAAAATCTAGAAGCCGGTGATTGATAAGGTGGAAGAGAAGCTCAACTTGTAGAAAGCAAATGTTCTAAGCAAGGCTGGGAAGCTGGTTCTCATTAAGTCGGTAATCAATAGTGTAACAGCTCAGACCACCCGCTAGCACGATATTGTCCGCTTTGGCACACAAGGCCTCACGGTTTTGCCTTTGACGATAGGGATGATAGCCGAAGCCCCCCACACTTACTCGTCAAAACGCGTCATGCTAGGGAGAGGTATCCACACCCTTATAAGGCATGCTTCGTTCCCCTCTCCAACCGATGTGGGCCTTACAATCCACCCCCCTAAGGGAGTCCAGCGCCCTCGCTGGCACATCGATCCGAGCTCTGGCTCTGATACCATTTGTAACAGCCCAGACCACCCGCTAGCATGATATTGTCCGCTTTGGCACACAAGGCCTCACGGTTTTGCCTTTGACGATAGGGATGATGGCCAAAGCCCCCCACACTCACTCGTCAAAACGCGTCATGCTAGGGAGAGGTATCCACACCCTTATAAGGCATACTTCGTTCCCCTCTCCAACCGATGTGGGCCTTACAAATAGCCTGCCTATTTACTACTTGAGTTTGTATAAGATGTCGAATGCAGTTGCTCGAAGAATCATTTCTCTTCAGACGAGATTTTTCTGGGGAAAGGAGGATGGCCGGCCTGGAATGGCTCTTGTGAAGTGGGAGATGATTCAGGCGCCTAAGAAATTAGGAGGTTTGGGGGTGGGTGATGCGGTAATTCGTAATGCGACTTTACTGTTTAAATAGTGGTGGTGCTTCTCTAAGGAGGAATACCCCCTATGGAAGAAGATTGTGTGTTCCTGTAATAGCTTAAACCCAAATCACCTGCTGTCAACTCAGAAACTGCCAGAAAGAGGAGGTCGTGGAGAGACATTTGTCAAGTGCAACTAAAGGAGAAACATGTAAGGCAGAAAATGATTGATGGCCTTGCTATGGAAGTGGGGGATGGTAGATCTACCAGATTTTGGGAGGATACCTGGCTCCAAGTGGGAAAGCTGAAAGACTCCTTTCCGAGACTCTTCTTGATTTCAAACAAAAAAGGATCAGTAATTGGGGATTGTGGGTTTCGGGATGGGATTGAGTGGGTCTGACACTTCCAATGGAGGAGAGAACTATGTCAATAGAAAATAGATTCCTTAGACCAGATGCTTCATGTCCTGCATTTTGTTAAATTGATAGCAGAAGTGCACGATAGAGTTGTGTGGAAATTTGACAAGGAAGGCGTTTATTCGACTAATTCATTTGTGCAGGTTTTGCAGGAAGAGACTTTGGATGAGGAGCTTCTAAGATCAAGATTCACAAAGAAAATTTGGAAAGGTAGTTTAGTTCCACCTCGAGTCGAGTTATTCACTTGGTTTGTTCTGGTAGGCCGGGTCAACACAAAGGATCGGCTAAATAGGCTGGGAATAGTACCACAAAATGATAATTTGTGCATGTTGTGCAAGAAAAATGTTGAAAACATACAACACCTATTTGTTACTTGTGAGTACTCTTGGCAGGTGTGGTGTGCATGGATCATAGGATTTGATCAGGTGTGGGTTGCCCCCGGTACGTTGAAAGAACACTTTGAGAGTTGGAGATCAATGCCGATGAGAAAAGAGAGGCGCAAGTTTTGGCTAATTGGTTCTTCTCAGCTATATGGAACATTTGGTTACGACGGAATGAGGCCATATTCCAGAGCAAGACTACAGAAATTGTTGATTGTGTGGCTCAATCCTTCTTATGTGCTGCAGAGTGGTGTGGTAAATAATCCATGTTGTTGATAGCTGTGTCGGAGATGGCATTGGATTTGTTTTTCCTTTTTTTCCTGTTTTGGATTCTTTGCTCCATTGTAGTGTTGAGCTCTTTCGTTCAAAAAAAATATTTCGTAGCCAATTCCAACTTCTACTGGTGTATGTTGTATTATCACTTAACATGTAATATCAACAAACTTTAAAGTCATTAACAAAGGAAGTGACAGAATGATTAATATGATTAATTTAAAATATTTAAAAAATGAATTTGATTAAAAAAAAACTTTTAAAGACCAACTTTATAAAACAAATGATCTTTAAGGAATGAATTTAATTATTTACTTAAAGTTAAATATATTCCCATACTTTTTCGATAGAGAGAAATTACTTAATAGTTATTAGATATATAATATAAGAATTTAATTTCATGTATGAAAACACAAAATTAATTATATATTGTTACATTAATAAAAATAATTAATATTAAAATTTATTATTCAAAAAATATCTAAATACACATGTGAATATAATTAAATGATCATGTTAGTACATCAAAAATTAAACTCATAATATAATTTAATAAAAAAGATAGTATACAATATAAAACCTTAACATTTAATAATCTATCTAAAGAGAACGTATTAGATATAAAAATATAGATTCTCTTCATTTAAATCGAATCATTCTTTTAAACTTTCAAGTATTCTAATAAATATTAGTATTTTAGTAGTTTTAATTATTAAATTTTAATCAAATATATTTCAATAATTAAAATGCTAGGTATACATCAAAATTAATTATTAAAATCAATTATTAGAATAAAATACATATTAAAATATAAAATATAAATAAAAATAAATTAATATATATATATAGACTAACTTTAATAAATAATTTTACTGTATAAATAATATTTTTATTTAATAATTAAGATCAATTACCAAAATTACAAAAACACTAATATAATATTTTTGGAATGCTCAAGAATAGGGGTGTTCAAATTCAAATCGATCTAAATTAGACCGTTCATCCAATCTAATCCAAACCGAAAATCGACTACTGCACTAATTCGGATTTAATTGGATTTTATTTTTTGCAAACCGTTGGATTGGATCAGATTTTGGATCAACTTTTCATAACTGATCCCATCCAATCTAAACCGCACAAAACATGTTCAATTTGTTATACATTTTTTTATCATTCACGTATTATTATTATTCAATAAATATTTTATGTTCAAAATGTTATTTATTTATTTATTTTAATTAATTTATAATTTTATTTATATTGTTATGTTATCGTTGGCTTTTTAAGATATTGTTAAAAGACTTGTTATGTCATTGTTGATTATTTAAAATTTGATGTTGAGACTTGTTATATGTATTTAATTTTTTTATTTGAAAAATCGCAAATACAAACCGATTCAAACTGCTTGTAATCGGATCAGATCGAATCGGATTTTCAAAAAAATTTCACCCAATCCAAATCGCACCGCACATAAATTATTAAACGTTCGGGATTGAATGACCTTTTTTTTTTAAACTGAACCAAACCGCATCACGAACACCCTTGCTTAAAAATGCTTGCAAAACTATAAAATCTCTTGAACCAAATCCTTCTTTTAAAGCTGCTGGGGAAGGGCACTTGGAGAGGAGAAGAGGGACTTTATTGCTGCTACCAACAATGCATATTGACATTGCCTCGAGCTTGTCAGATTCTGATAGCTTAATGATACAAAGAAAAAAGTGAAAAGAACGAACCATGCATGGCAATGTAATAATTGTGCAAGACTACTTGTCGCATGAAGCCTCTTCTTTAGCCTTTACTTCATGCCCAACACCAGATTTTGATTTTGATATTGGAGTAGCAACGGTGTTTTTTTTAAATATGGGTTGATACTTTGATGGGGTGTTATTCTCAAACGTGGAACCGTTTAATTAGATAAACAAAAATCGGATCGCCCGATTTGTGAGAAGTACAGAAATCGGACCGTCTGATTTGTGAGGGTACAGAAATCGGATTGGGGGATTTGTAAAATCAGATCGAGGGATTTGTGAAAGTACAGAAATTGGATCGAGGGATTTCTGTTAAAAAAAATTAAAAAATTTAAAGTATAAAAATTGAACCCTCCGATTTGTGTATTTTCCACACTTTTAAAAATTACAAAAAATTACAATATTAAGATATATCACTACTTTTACTTTCATATAAAAAAAAGCCACTCAACACAACATACATCAAATCTTGTCAGATTATATATATCCATTTTATTTTGGGTTTAATATAACTTTATCCTTTGCTTCTCTTACTTACTTTTATAGTTCATCAGGTTCTAATTAATTTTATAAATTGGACTTGTCATTCCACTGTAGTCAAGCTTCTGAACACACAAAATAGAAAGTATATTGGACTCACCTTCAAAAAAATCTTGATTATTGGAATTTTAACAAATGATTAATTTATAAGTACCGGTACGATAATGAAAATAAACGATTAATTTACTCTTTTTTTTCGTTGACTAAAGACGAAAAAGAAAGAAATAGCACATAGTATATACAGAAAGGCTTAGAGAACGAAATGCACAACTCACAAACACTAGATGCAAAATATTAATTTATGTGGATCATGATATCAGAGTTAGACTACACTATATAGAAAAATTGATTCCTTTGAATTATTAGTAGTGAGGTCCAAGCACATCTGCATTTGGTACAGAAAGCAAGACATAACAATATGGTTTAGTGCATGGCACACTACCCAAATAAGCTTTATAACTTATGCATTTGCATTGAACCTTTTACCTCATTTAATTCAACACCAACTTTTAACAACTCAATAATTTTCTAAGCAAGTTCACCAGATATGACAAATTAACAAATGACGCATCGGATGGGGCATGCATATATATGGATATATATAATGATGAAAGGGAAATTGAGATTGGATTTTTATATTTTTTACTTTGGTGGAACATTGAACAGAATCTTGACTACTGCTGCAAGAATAGAAAAGTATAAAATATTATAATTCAGGATAACAATAATTCAAGAATAATAAATTTGATAAACAAATTAAATATTCTAACATAATACAAAATATCACTTATTCGTAGGGGATGAACAAATTAAAAAAAAATAATTAAATAATAATTTTTTTGGTAATTTAAATAAACTAAATAAAAAAAAATAAAACAAACAAAACAAAGAAACTGTTTAAATAGAGGGACAGTCCCGTTTAAGACTACTCTTAAACTCCTCCCAAGGTGAAGAAAGTTTTACATCAGAAAGTTGTAACTTCATCACCATATTTGCCATAGTATCTACCACCGTATTTGCATATCTCATAATCAAATGAAAGTCAACACGTCAATTCCAATGCATGATATCTCTTATTTTGAGCACCAATAGATCAATAAACTCAAAACCATCTTGGTGATTAGTAACAAGATTAAATGCTTCCACACAATCTGTCTCATAAATAACATCTCGTTGACTCACATTTCAAACTAAGAGATATCCTCTCTAAATAGCAAACAATTCCTCTTGAAAAATACTATTACTCTCAATCATTCCCAAACACCCCCTTTGCCAACTCCCATTACAATCTCTAATAACACAAGCAAAACCAACACTATCACCCGAACCAAGATAACTAGCATCACAATTAATCTTAAAAGTACCAATAGATGGGAGATTCCAAAAACCATTTAGAGCATAGGGAAGGGACATACGTTGTAATTCAAAAATATTCCTAAGCTCCTTTTCTGAAGTTAATGCCAGACAAATCACTTTTTTCGGAGGTCAAGTTTCATGAGGCTTAAAGATGTCATTATTCCTTACTCACCATATCCACCAAAGTCCCGAAAAGAACTTGAACGGATGCTTTCTACTATGATACAAGAACCAGTTCTTCAAATCCAAAGGATGACAAGAAATATCCAACCTATGCCAAACAAGTTGAGATTTTGGACAATTCTGAATATAATGTAAAACTGATTCCTAGCCAGAAAGATATCTTGGACACCTATCCGATGACGACATCCCTCTTCTAAAGCAAAAACTTACAGTAGGAAGAGCTTCCTTAAGACACAACCAAGCAAGAAACTTGTGCTTTTCCGGAACAAGCTGACGCCAAAGCCAAAGCCAATTCTCCCGCTCCTCCCAACCAAACAGCTGCTTACACAACCACAAATAACCATTGCGTGAGTCATAGACTTTGGCAGTAGACCCAAACCAATACCAACCCACTTCCGGACCTGCTTGCACATCTGGATTGTAAGAGAGAATATTACCTTTCAGATTTTGAGATAATGAAGAATAAAGAGTATCCAAATTCCACCTACCAACCGACCAAATATCCTGTATCCAGAGATTCGAATCAGAAATTTGAATATAATCCATCTCATTAGATAACCGTCCTTCTCTCCTCCAACTAGAAAACCAAAAATTCTGGTTCGAATCTCTAATACACTAAGCAAACTCATCCTTCAATACTTCCCAAGCCTTGCAAAGACTCCTCCAAATGGACCCATAACTTGTTTGGCTGTTGGAAAAAAGTCTAAACTAATTTCCCAAGAAGAGCAATATTTACACAATAAGGATCTCTAATTCCTAAACCTCCATATTTTTTGGGAGTAACCAGTACCTTCCAACTAACAAGATTCAATCATCTTCCATCAACTTGTCCTTTTCAAAGAAAATTCCTCATCATAGACTCCAATTTACTAATGATTCCTTTGAAAAAAATAGAGACATGCATTTGATACGTGGGAATAGCGGCTGCAACAGAATTAACCAAGAAGAGTCTACCAACCCGATTGAGTAAACTCCCTTTCCAGCTTGTTAGTCTACTCCAAATCTTATCTAGGACACCATTGAAAGCTGAACGGGTTACCCTAGAATGGCTAAGGGTAACTCCAAGATACTTGCCTAAATCCTGGACAAATCTGATAGAGACACCCCAGTGAAAACATCTTTCCTTGTTACAGAGACATTCTTGGAGCAAAGCGCTTTAGACTTCTCCACATTAATTTTCATCCCAAATGCTTTGCAAAAAGTCTCTAAAACTAACATCACATTTTGCACTTGTCTCTTTGTAGCTTTAAAGAATAGAAGCAAGTCATCCGCGAACATTAAGTGGGATATTCTTGGTCCCTGGTAGCACAAATTGCGAATCACACTTTTCACAACTCGTACCACTAACCAGCAAGTGCACTGGGTCGTCCAAGTAATACCTTACGTGAGTAAGGGTCGAATCCCACGGAGATTGTTGGTTTGAAGCAATCTATGGTTATCTTGTGAATCTTAGTCAGGAAGTCAATTATGTTTATCAGTTGAATTGCGAATAAACAATAGAGCATAAATTAAAGGTTACTTGTTGTGCAGTAATGGAGAATATGTTGGAGTTTTGGAGATGCTTTGTCCTCTGAATCTCTGCTTTCCTCTGTCTTCTGATTCACGCACACACGTCCTCCTATGGCAAGCTGTGTGTTGGTGGATCACCGTTGTCAATGGCTACCGTCCATCCTTCCAGTGAAAACTACGCTCACGCGCTCTGTCACAGCACGGCTAATCACCGGTTGGTTCTCGATCCGGTTGGAATAGGATTTACTATCCTTTTGCGTCTGTCACTAACGCCCAGCCTTCAGGAGTTTGAAGCTCGTCACAGTCATTCAATCCTTGAATCCTACTCGGAATACCACAGACAAGGTTTAGACTTTCCGGATTCTCATGAATGCCGCCATCAGTTCTAGCTTATACCACGGAGATTCTGATTAAGGAATCTAAGAGATACTCATTCAACCGGATATAGAACAGAGGTGGTTGTCAGGCACGCGTTCATGGTTTGAGGAAGGTGATGAATGTCACTGATCATCACCTTCATCACAGTTAAGCGCGAATAAACATCTTAGATAGGAACAAGCGTGTTTGAATGGAAAACAGAAATACTTGCATTAATTCATTGAGACACAGCAGAGCTCCTCACCCCCAACAATGGGGTTTAGAGACTCATGCCGTCAGAGAATACAAAGTTTAGATCTAAAATGTCATGAGATACAAAATAAGTCTCTAAAAGTTGTTTAAATACTAAACTAGTAGCCTAGGGTTACAAAATATGAGTGGACTATGATGGATGATGCAGAGATCCACTTCTGGGGCCCACTTGGTGTGCTGGGGCCCACTTGGTGTGTGCTGGGGCTGAGATTTCGTGCAGAGGCCATTTGTGGAGTTGAACGCCAGTTTTTATGCCAGTTTGGGCGTTCAACTCCAGTTTTTGATCCTTTTCTGGCGCTGGACGCCAGAATTGGGCAGAAGGCTGGCGTTGAACGCCAGTTTACGTCGTCAATTCTTGTGCAAAGTATGGACTATTATATATTTCTGGAAAGCCCTGGATGTCTACTTTCCAACGCAATTGGAAGCACGCCATTTCGAGTTCTGTAGCTCCAGAAAATCCACTTTGAGTACAGGGAGGTCAGAATCCAACAGCATCAGCAGTCCTTTTTCAGCCTGAATCAGATTTTTGCTCAGCTCCTTCAATTTCAGCCAGAAAAATACCTGAAATTACAGAAAAACACACAACTCATAGTAAAGTCTAGAAACATGAATTTTTCCTAAAAACTACTGGAAATAAACTAAAAACTAACTAAAACATACTCAAAACTATATGAAATTATCCCCAAAAAGCGTATAAAATATCCGCTCATCACAACACCAAACTTAAACTGTTGCTTGTCCTCAAGCAACTAGACAAATAAAATAGAAGACTAATAGGTTGAGAAGCAATAATATCTCAGAGTTTTTGATTGAAGCTCAGATCCTAATTAGATGAGCGGGACTAGTAGCTTTTTGCTTCTGAACAGTTTTGGCATCTCACTTTATCCATTGAAGCTCAGAGTGATTGGCATCTATAGGAACTCAGAATTCCGATAGTGTTATTGATTTTCTTAGTTCAGTGTGATGATTCTTGAACACAGCTTCTTTATGAGTCTTGGCCGTGGCCCTAAGCACTTTGTTTTCCAGTATTACTACCGGATACATAAATGCCACAGACACATAACTGGGTGAACCTTTTCAGATTGTGACTCAGCTTTGCTAAAGTCCCCAATTAGAGATGTCCAGAGTTCTTAAGCACACTCTTCTTTTTGCTTTGGACCTTGACTTTAACCGCTCAGTCTCAAGTTTTCACTTGACACCTTCACGCCACAAGCACATGGTTAGGGACAGCTTGATTTAGCCGCTTAGGCCAGGATTTTGTTCCTTTTTGGCCCTCCTATCCACTGATGCTCAAAGCCTTGGGATCCTTTTTATTACCCTTGCCTTTTGGTTTTAAGGGCTTTGGCTTTTTCTGCTTGCTTTCTCTTTTTTTTCTTTCTCTCTTTTCTTTTTTTTTTTTTCTGCAAGCTTTGTTCTTTGCTGCTTTTTCTTGCTTCAAGAATCATTTTTATGATTTTTCAGATTCTCAATAACATGTCTCATGTTCATCATTCTTTCAAGAGCCAACATATTTAACAGTCTTAAACAACAAATTCAAAAGATATATGCACTGTTCAAGCATTCATTCAGAAGACAGAAAGCATTGCCACCACATTTAACTAATTAGAATTTCTCTTATTAAAACTCGAAATTTTATTGCTTCTTATTTAAAAGATCTACTATTTTATTCATGTTTGCTGATGATGAGAAAAATAAACTATAGCTTAATTGGAGATAAAATCAAAATAGACTAATTACTACTATATGACGTCTAAGGTAAACTTTTTATAAGGACACTGTCACAGAGTTAAGGCAGAAATTGGAAATTAACAACCTTTATCTGGGGGTATGGGGGTTCCTCTGATCCTTGGGAGGCTTGGTATCACAGAAGATTTTTGGCGCTTCAGTTCCCTTAAGTCACGTCCCTGCTCCTCTTGTTCTTTAAGCATATGGGTTAGCATTTGACTGTGTTCCTTCTGTTGTTTTATTATTTGCTCCATAGCTTCCTGTATCTTGGTGACAGACGTCTCAAGATGTTCCCAATATTCTGCTTGAGGAATCTCTGGAAGGAATTCCTGTGCTCTTTTCTTTATAGGATCCTCCTGTGCTTGTTGTCTCTCCATTGATGCTTTGGTGATTGGCCTTTCAATTAGGATATATTCAGTTATTCCCATCTTGACTCCAGCGTCCTTGCAGAGCAGAGAAATCACGCTTGGATAAGCCAACCTGGCCTCTCTTGAATTTTTGTTAGCAATCTTATAGAGCTCTGTTGAAATCAGCTGATGAACCTCCACTTCCTTTCCCATCATGATGCAATGAATCATCACTGCTCTTTTAACTGTGACTTCAGAACGGTTGCTGGTGGGCAACAGAGAACGCCCAATGAAGTCCAGCCATCCTCTGGCAACTGGTTTGAGATCCTCCCTCTTGAGTTGATTTGGGACGCCCTTTGTGTTGGTGGTCCAGCTGGCTCCAGGAATACAGATGTCCTCTCCAATTTTATTCAGGCCAATGTCTGCTCTCATCATCCTCCTGTTGAAGGAGTCTGGATCATCCTTTAGCTGAGGTAGCTTTAGTATCTCTCTGATCTTGTCAGGGGTGGTATGAACAATCTTTCCCCTGACCATGGTCCGAAATTCGTAGCAGGCTGTTCCAGATAGTCTTTGCTTGTCAGTCTGCCACATATTAGCATAGAACTCCTGGACCATGTTCCTTCCTACTTTCGTTTCAGGATTAGCTAGGACTTCCCAGTTCCTGATTCAAATTTGCTCCTGGATCTCCGGATATTCATCTTCTTTCAGATCGAATCTAACTTCCGGGATCACTGATCTCAGACCCATTACTTTAAGATAATGGTCTGAATGTTCTTTAGATAAGAACTTCCCTTGATTCCAAAGTGGTTTTGGAACGCTCTCTTTCTTGTCTCTAGGAGTGTATTGTTTCCCTTTGGGAGCCATGATCTTAGTGATTTCGGAAAAACACACCAAACTTAGAGGTTTGCTTGTCCTCAAGCAAAAGAAAAGAAAGGAGAGGGAAAGAAGGAGATTGAGTAGCACTTGTTGATGAAGGAGGGGGGGAGGCCGAACCCAATTTAAAGGGGGGGGAGGGGTGGATTTTCGAAAAATTGGAGGAGATAAGATAAAAAGATTGAGTTGAAAAAGATAAGATAGAAGATATAGTTTAATTTTGAAAAGATAGGATAGTTTTTTTGAAAAAGATAATTCTGGATTTTGAAAAAGATAATATGAAAAAGATATTGAAAAAGATATGGATTAGTTGAAAAGATTTTTGAGTGAAAAAGATAGATTTTGAAAAAGATAGATTTTTCAGAAAAGATTTTGAAAAGAGTTGGATTGAATTTGGAAAAATTGATTTTTTTTTTTTTTCAAAAATTAAGGATTTTAGAAATCAGGGTTCTTGATATATTCATGTAAAAATCATGCATTGAAGCATTCAAATTTAAAATTAAATTGGAAATTCGTGTGGAATCACTAGAAATGGCTCCTCCCTGTCCTCCTGGCGTTTGAACGCCCAAACACTGCCTGTTTTGGGCGTTCAGCGCCCAAATGCTGATCTCCTGGGCGTTCAGCGCCCAGTTGCTGCCATTACTGGCGTTCAACGCCCAGTGGGTGGCCATTCCTGGCGCTGAACGCCCAAATGCTGCCATTACTGGCGTTCAGCGCCCAGTGGATGCCCATTTTGGGCGCTGAACGCCCAAAATGCCCCTTTACTGGCGTTTTCTTGCCATTGAGCTCTTTTACTCTGTTTTGTGTGCCGAGGTCTTCTGTAAATGATTATTTACCTTGTTGTCAATGAACTATATATAAAATATAAAGATAGAAATAGGGCAAAATGCTTGGAGGATTGTTGCCCCATGGCTGGGTTGCCTCCCAGCAAGCGCTTCTTTATTGTCTTTAGCTGGACCTTGCTGAGCTTTTAATCTAGCTTCAGCCTTGAGCATTCTTGCTCAGTGTTGCCTTCAAGATAATGCTTGATTCTCTGTCCATTGACAATGAACTTCTTATCAGAATCAATATCTTGAAGCTCCACATAACCATATGGTGACACACTTGTAATCACGTATGGTCCCCTCCACCGGGATTTCAGTTTCCCGGGGAATAGCCTGAGTCTAGAGTTAAACAACAGGACCTTCTGTCCTGGTTCAAAGATTCTAGATGACAGCTTTCTGTCATGCCATTTTTTTTATTTTTCTTTATAAAGCTTGGCATTTTCGAAAGCTGTGAATCTGAATTCCTCTAGCTCATTTAGCTGGAGCAATCGTTTTTCTCCTGCTAATTTGGCATCTAAGTTTAGGAATCTGGTTGCCCAATAGGCCTTATGTTCCAGTTCCACGGGCAAGTGGCATGCCTTACCATACACGAGTTGGTATGGAGAGGTCCCTATAGGGGTCTTGAATGCTGTTCTGTAAGCCCACAGAGCATCATCCAAGCTCCTTGCCCAATCCTTTCTACGGGTATTTACTGTCCGTTCCAGGATTCTCTTTAATTCTCTGTTAGAGACTTCAGCTTGCCCGTTGGTTTGTGGATGATATGGAGTGGCCACTTTGTGGCGAATTCCATACCGAACCATGGCAGAGTAAAGCTGTTTATTGCAGAAGTGAGTGCCCCCATCGCTGATTAACACTCTAGGGACACCAAACCTGCTAAAGATATGTTTCTGGAGGAATTTCAGCACTGTTTTAGTATCATTGGAGGGTGTGGCGATAGCCTCAACCCATTTTGATACATAATCGACTGCCACCAGAATATAAGTGTTTGAGTATGATGGTGGGAAAGGTCCCATGAAGTCAATTCCCCATACATCAAACAACTCTATTTCTAAGATTCCTTGTTGAGGCATGGCGTAACCATGAGGCAGATTACCAGCTCTTTGGCAACTGTCACAATTACGTACAAACTCTCGGGAATCTTTATAGAGTGTGGGCCAATAGAAGCCACATTGGAGAACCTTGGTGGCTGTTCGCTCACCTCCGAAATGGCCTCCATATTGAGATCCATGGCAATGCCATAGGATTCTCTGTGCTTCCTCTCTGGGGACACACCTACGGATAATTCCGTCTGCACATCTCTTAAAGAGATAGGGCTCATCCCACAAGTAGTACTTTGCATCAGTAATTAGTTTCTTTTTTTGTATTCTATTGTACTCCTTGGGTATGAACCTTGCAGCTTTATAGTTTGCAATATCGGCAAACCATGGTGCTTCCTGAATGGCAAATAGATGCTCATCAGGGAACGTCTCAGAGATCTCAAGGAAGGGGAGGGACGTCCCTTCCACTGGCTCTATCCGGGATAGATGATCAGCCACTTGGTTCTCTGTCCCTTTTCTGTCTCTTATTTCTATATCAAACTCTTGCAGAAGCAATACCCATCTGATGAGCCTGGGTTTTGAATCCTGCTTTGTGAGTAGATATTTAAGAGCAGCATGGTCAGTATACACAATCACTTTTGATCCTACTAAGTATGATCTGAACTTGTCAATGGCGTAAACCACTGCAAGTAGTTCTTTTTCTGTGGTTGTGTAATTTTTCTGGGCATCATTTAGAACGCGACTGGCATAATAAATGACATGCAGAAGCTTGTCATGCCTCTGTCCCAATACTGCACCAATGGCATGATCACTGGCATCACACATTAACTCAAATGGCAATGTCCAGTCTGGTGCAGAAATGACTGGTGCTGTGACCAGCTTAGCTTTCAGCGTTTCAAATGCCTGCAGGCATGCTGTGTCAAACACAAATGGCGTGTCAGCAGCTAGCAGATTGCTTAGAGGTTTTGCGATTTTTGAAAAATCCTTTATAAACCTCCTATAGAATCCTGCATGCCCCAGAAAGCTTCTGATTGCCTTAACATTGGCAGGTGGTGGTAATTTTTCAATTACCTCTATTTTTGCTTGATCCACCTCTATTCCCTTGTTTGAGATTTTATGCCCAAGAACAATTCTTTCAGTCACCATGAAGTGACACTTTTCCCAGTTTAAAACTAGGTTGGTTTCTTGGCATCTTTTCAGAACAAGTTTCAGGTGATCAAGACAGGAGCTGAATGAGTCTCCATATACTGAGAAGTCATCCATGAAGACTTCCAAAAATTTTTCCACCATATCAGAGAAAATAGAAAGCATGCATCTCTGGAAGGTTGCAGGTGCATTGCATAGCCCAAAGGGCATCCTTCTATAAGCAAACACTCCGGATGGACATGTGAATGCTGTTTTCTCTTGATCCTGGGGATCTACTGCAATCTGGTTATAGCCTGAGTAGCCATCCAAAAAGCAGTAGTAATCATGACCTGCTAGTCTCTCTAGCATCTGGTCTATGAATGGTAAAGGAAAATGATCCTTTCTGGTGGCTGTATTGAGCCTTCTGTAGTCAATACACATGCGCCACCCTGTAACTGTTCTTGTAGGAACCAGTTCATTTTTTTCATTATGAATCACTGTCATGCCTCCCTTTTTTGGGACGACTTGAACAGGGCTCACCCAGGGGCTGTCAGAAATGGGATAAATAATCCCAGCCTCTAGTAATTTGGTGACCTCTTTCTGCACCACTTCCTTCATGGTTGGATTTAGCCGCCTCTGTGGTTGAACCACTGGTTTGGCATTATCCTCCAATAGGATTTTGTGCATGCATCTAGTTGGGCTTATGCCCTTAAGGTCACCTATGGACCACCCAAGAGCTGTCTTGTGTGTCCTTAGCACTTGAATAAGTGCTTCCTCTTCCTGTGAATTTAAAGCAGAGCTTATGATCACTGGAAAGGTGTCACCTTCTCCTAGAAATGCATATTTCAAGGATGGTGGTAGTGGCTTGAGCTCTGGTTTAGGAGGTTTTTCCTCTTTCAGAAGAAAGTTCAGAGGCTCTTTCATGTCCCCTGAATCCTCCAAATCAGGCTGAACATCTTTAAAGATGTCTTCCAACTCTGATTCGAGACTCTCAGCCATGTTGATCTCTTCTACCAAAGAGTCAATAAGGTCAACTTTCATGCAGTCTGTTGATGTGTCTGGATGCTGCATGGCTTTGACAGCGTTCAACTTGAACTCGTCATCGTTGACTCTCAGGGTTATTTCCCCCTGTTGGACGTCAATGAGGGATCGTCCAGTTGCTAGGAAGGGTCTTCCTAGAATGAGAGTGGCACTCTTGTGCTCCTCCATTTCCAGTACAACAAAGTCAGTGGGAAAGGCGAATGGCCCAACTCTGACAATCATGTCCTCAATCACGCCTGATGGGTATTTAGTGGAACCATCAGCAAGTTGGAGACATATCCGGGTTGGTTTAACTTCATCAGTTAAGCCAAGCTTTCTGATAGTGGATGCAGGTATCAGGTTGATGCTTGCCCCAAGATCGCATAAAGCTGTCTTGGTGCAATCACCTTCTAATATGCATGGTATCAGAAAACTCCCAGGGTCTTTAAGCTTTTCAGGAAAGCTTTTCAGAATGACTGCACTGCATTCTTCAGTGAGGAGAACTCTTTCTGTTTCTCTCCACTCCTTTTTATGACTCAAGATCTCTTTCATGAACTTGGCATAAGAAGGTATTTGCTCAAGTGCCTCTGCAAATGGAATCTTTATTTCAAGAGTCCTTAGATAATCTGCAAAGCGAGCAAATTGCTTATCCTGCTCCTCTTTCCGGAGTTTTTGAGGATAAGGTATCTTGGCTTTATAATCCTCAACCTTAGTGGTTAGAGGAGCCTTTTTAGAGGGGTTGTTATCAGTACTTGTGTGTGTCTGATCCCTCACTGGCAATTGCGTACCAGAGTCAGAAGCTGGAGTGACGTTAGACGCCAACTCACTGTCTGTTCCTGGCGCCTGAACGCCAGAAATCTGCCCCTGCTGGGCGTTCAACGCCAGATTCTTGCCCATTTCTGGCGTTGAACGCCAATCCTGCCTTGTTTCTGGCGCTGAACGCCAGTTTTGGGCATGGTCTGGGCGTTCAGCGCCAGCCTTCCACACGTTTTCTGGTGTTTTAGTGCCAGAATTATTTTTCCCTGGGCTCTTACTGTCCTCAGGGGAATCTTTGGTGGGTTGCTTGTTTCTTGAATTTTTGATGCCTTGAGGTGGGGTATTTAATGTTTTCCCACTTCTTAATTGCACTGCTTGGCATTCTTCTGCTATTTGCTTTGATAGCTGCTGCTTTGTTTGCTTAAACTGTTCTTCCATATGTATATTAGCTATCCTTGTCTCCTATAACCTGTCTTTGAATTCAGCTAGCTGCTTTGTTAGAAAATCTAATTGCTGGTTGAATTCAGCAGCTTGTTTTACAGTACTGAATTCAGCAGTTACTGTTTTAACCTCTTCATTCATGGAAGGGTTGCTGCTTAGATACAGATGCTGATTCCTGGCAACTGTATCAATGAGCTCTTGAGCTTCTTCAATTGTCTTTCTCATATGGATAGATCCACCAGCTGAGTAATCTAAAGACATCTGAGCTCCTTCTGCAAGCCCATAGTAGAAGATGTCTAACTGAACCCACTCTGAAAATATTTCAGAGGGGCATTTTCGTAGCATCTCTCTGTATCTCTCCCAGGCATCATAAAGAGATTCATTATCTCCTTGTTTAAAGCCTTGGATGTCCAGCCTCAGCTGTGTCATCCTTTTTGGAGGGAAATATTGATTCAGGAATTTTTCTGTCAGCTGTTTCCATGTCCTTATGCTGGCCTTAGGTTGGTTATTTAACCACCTCTTGGCTTGATCTTTTACAGCAAATGGAAACAGTAATAGTCTGTAGACATCCTGATCTATTTCCTTATCATGTACTGTGTCAGCAATTTGTAAAAATTGTGCCAGAAACTCTGTAGGTTCTTCTTGTGGAAGACCGGAATACTGGCAACTTTGCTGCACCATGATAATGAGCTGAGGATTCAACTCAAAGCTACTGACTCCAATGGGGGGTATGCATATGCTACTCCCATATGAAGCAGTAGAGGGGTTAGAATATGACCCCAAAGTCCTCCTGGACTGTCCATCTCCACTTATGTCCATGATGGATATGTGGATATAACTTGGACTGATTTATCTTTTTATTTATTTTATTTTATAAGAAGTAAACACTTAAATAAAATAAAATAACTAAAAAGAATTTGAATTTTGAAATTTTTTTTTTTTTTTGTAAAAAAATTAAAAATAATTAGTTAAAAAAAAACGAAATTTTTTGAAAAAGAGGGAAGATATTTTCGAAAATTAGGGAGAGAGAGTTAGTTAGGTAGTTTTGAAAAAGTTAAGAAACAAACAAAAAGTTAGTTAGTTAGTTGAAACAAATTTTGAAAAGATAAGAAGTTAGGAAGTTAGAAGAGATATTTTGAAAAGATATTTTTTTTTTTTGAATTTAGTGAGGAGAGAGAAAAACAATAAGATAGTACAAGATTTAAAATTTTTAGATCTAATGCTCCTTGTTTTCGAAAAATTTGGAGGGAAAACACCAAGGAACACCAAACTTAAAAATTTTAAGATCAAGACACAAGGAAAACTCAAGAACACTTTGAAGACTCACAAGAACACAAGAACATGAAGGAAGAACACCAAACTTAAAATTTTTAGAAAACCAAACCAAAATTTTCGAAAATCAAAGGGGAATCAACAAGAAAACACCAAACTTAAAGTTTTGCACAAGATTTAATAGAAAAAATATTTTTGAAAAAGAAGGTTTTGAAAAGAGTAATAAAGATTCTAACCCAATCAAATTAATGTTCTAGCCAAATGAGTTATGGGACCTTCAAAAAAATTTTAAGAAAGATTATTTTTGAAAACACCAAACTTAAAGTTTGGCACAGGATTTAATAGAAAAATTATTTTTGAAAAAGAAGGTTTTGAAAAGATTAATAAAGATTCTAACCCAATCAAATTAATGTTCTAGCCAAATGAGTTATGGGACCTTCAAAAACCAAAATTTTTTTTTTTTTTAAGAAAGATTATTTTTGAAAAAGGTTTTTAAAAATATGATAGCCAATTATCATGAACATAAACACCACGTTCTAAATAACTGAGCTATAAGTTTAAAGTATTTTAACAAGGGGTAAATAATAAAAGACTCTAAACCAAAAAAAAGAAAGATTTTTCCTAATCTAAGCAACAAAATAATCCGTCAGTTGTTCAAATACGAACAATCCCCGGCAACGGCGCCAAAAACTTGGTAGCACAAATTGCGAATCACACTTTTCACAACTCGTACCACTAACCAGCAAGTGCACTGGGTCGTCCAAGTAATACCTTACGTGAGTAAGGGTCGAATCCCACGGAGATTGTTGGTTTGAAGCAATCTATGGTTATCTTGTGAATCTTAGTCAGGAAGTCAATTATGTTTATCAGTTGAATTGCGAATAAACAATAGAGCATAAATTAAAGGTTACTTGTTGTGCAGTAATGGAGAATATGTTGGAGTTTTGGAGATGCTTTGTCCTCTGAATCTCTGCTTTCCTCTGTCTTCTGATTCACGCACGCACGTCCTCCTATGGCAAGCTGTGTGTTGGTGGATCACCGTTGTCAATGGCTACCGTCCATCCTTCCAGTGAAAACTACGCTCACGCGCTCTGTCACAGCACGGCTAATCACCGGTTGGTTCTCGATCCGGTTGGAATAGGATTTACTATCCTTTTGCGTCTGTCACTAACGCCCAGCCTTCAGGAGTTTGAAGCTCGTCACAGTCATTCAATCCTTGAATCCTACTCGGAATACCACAGACAAGGTTTAGACTTTCCGGATTCTCATGAATGCCGCCATCAGTTCTAGCTTATACCACGGAGATTCTGATTAAGGAATCTAAGAGATACTCATTCAACCGGATATAGAACGGAGGTGGTTGTCAGGCACGCGTTCATGGTTTGAGGAAGGTGATGAATGTCACTGATCATCACCTTCATCACAGTTAAGCGCGAATAAACATCTTAGATAGGAACAAGCGTGTTTGAATGGAAAACAGAAATACTTGCATTAATTCATTGAGACACAGCAGAGCTCCTCACCCCCAACAATGGGGTTTAGAGACTCATGCCATCAGAGAATACAAAGTTTAGATCTAAAATGTCATGAGATACAAAATAAGTCTCTAAAAGTTGTTTAAATACTAAACTAGTAGCCTAGGGTTACAAAATATGAGTGGACTATGATGGATGATGCAGAGATCCACTTCTGGGGCCCACTTGGTGTGCTGGGGCCCACTTGGTGTGTGCTGGGGCTGAGATTTCGTGCAGAGGCCATTTGTGGAGTTGAACGCCAGTTTTTATGCCAGTTTGGGCGTTCAACTCCAGTTTTTGATCCTTTTCTGGCGCTGGACGCCAGAATTGGGCAGAAGGCTGGCGTTGAATGCCAGTTTACGTCGTCAATTCTTGTGCAAAGTATGGACTATTATATATTGCTGGAAAGCCCTGGATGTCTACTTTCCAACGCAATTGGAAGCACGCCATTTCGAGTTCTGTAGCTCCAGAAAATCCACTTTGAGTGCAGGGAGGTCAGAATCCAACAGCATCAGCAGTCCTTTTTCAGCCTGAATCAGATTTTTGCTCAGCTCCTTCAATTTCAGCCAGAAAAATACCTGAAATTACAGAAAAACACACAACTCATAGTAAAGTCCAGAAACATGAATTTTTCCTAAAAACTACTGGAAATAAACTAAAAACTAACTAAAACATACTCAAAACTATATGAAATTATCCCCAAAAAGCGTATAAAATATCCGCTCATCAGTCCCCCTCTAAAAATAGCAACCGAATCCCACAAATTCAAATCAACCTGATGACTAATAAAGCATGCTAATCGCTCCATACACAACATAAAAAGATAGGGTGACATAGGGTCTCATTGTCTAAGACCTCGGCTAGGAGTAAAGCCATTCAGACAATTCTCATTCCAAAGAATAGATAAGGAGAAAGCAGTAACACAATTCATAATCAAATTAATTATAGGAATAAGAAAACCAATGCTCTTAAGGGTATGAGCTAAAAACCTCCAGTCAACTCTGTCATAAGCTTTCTCAAGATCAATCTTAAAGGCTAGTGTGCCTTTTTTTTATTTAGTCTTCTTCATAAAGTGGAAGACTTCTTGAGCAATAATGATGTTGTCAGTAGGGCTGACAATGGGTAGGGTAGGGTAGGGTTTGGACTCTACTCTAACCCTACCCGCGAGTTGAAATTTTTTTTAAAACTCTACCCTACTCTACCTGCGGGTTGAGAATCTCTCAACCCTAACCCTACCCGCACCCTAAAGTTCTAAACCCTACCCTACCCGCAGAAATATCAAATTTTTTTAAAGTAAATATAAAATTCAATCATTTCAAATTTTATACATATTAATAACATAAAAAATAAAAAACTAATGCTCTAAATTACTAAATTAACTAACTAATTTAGTGGTTGTTTACTTATTGTAAATCATTACATAAGGGAGGTTGTAGGTTTAACTCTCACTTCCATCACTATATACCTAATTTTTATAAAATATGTGTTATATATGAGGTGCGGGTAGAGTATGGTAGGGTACACCTTAAACCCGTACCCTACCCTACCCGCAGGCATACCCGGACCGTACCCTACCCTACCCGCAGCGGGTCAGGTAGCCTACCCTACCCGAACGGGTTGGATCGAGTTTGGTACCTGCGGGTAGGGTATGAATTGCTAGCCCTAGTTGTCAGGAGTTCCTCGTCCCGAAATAAATCCTCTTTGAAGTGGGCCAACAATCTCTGCAAGATGAGGACGGAGTCTATTAACAAGGACCTTCGTGATGATCTTGTAAACTACATTGCAGAGACTAATCGGCCTGAAATCTTTCATAGATACCAGTGATTCAACCTTTGGAATAAGAATCAGTAAAATTTCCATCATTCTCGAATCAATAATAACACTGAAAAAATGCCTACTTAACCTTTATTATAAAAAGAGTTGTTATTTAGTCTTGACAAAAATTTAATAAATTTAATTTAAATAAGATCTAAAATAAAACTGCTCACTAAGATTAAAAAAAATTACATCAAAATTAAGAAACAATATATTTCTATTGTACTTATAGATTTAGATAAGCTTTTTCCTATATATAATGACTTACCATATGCACGAAAAGAAATTAAAAAATTAATGTTAGTTAAATTTGACTGTTTTTAAAGAAATAGATTAAGTTTTTTTTGTGAATTATTTTTATTGTGTACTATAAATGTGATTAGAATAAATCTTTGTAGAATTTTTTTTAAATTTGAAATTTAAAATTTTTATTTATTTATAAAATTTAAATTATAATAAAATTGAATTATGTTAGCTTGTTGGGTTTGTTCCTAGACTTTCTCTTTCAAAAGTCGAAGATGTCATAGTTTTAGTTAAGAAAAAGTTTAGGGACAGCAATTTTATTAAATTCTGGCCAGCATGCAACTAGTAAAGAAAAGTGAGCCATTAAATAAAATTTTACACTATTAAAATCATTATTGATGACGACTTGATAATTACAAATCACAAAAGTTACTGGCCCTAACACTCTTTGTCAGTTAGTATTTCTCTCTCTCTTTCCATAATCAGCACGTACTTTCCTTCTTCGATTACTCCTTGATCATTTTATGCTAGTTCTACTTGAGGATTTTATATATTGTATGTACCTGTAGCTAGTTCTATTCAATAAATTGAAGAATCATAGCTAGATATATATGGAGTTAGCCAATGTGATTGCATTTACGGCAGCAGTTTGCCTTTTTTTTTTTTTCCTCCCCTCTTCCGCTCAAAGAAGGCCTTTTTTGGTTCTTCATACTTGTAGTTCTCGGTTGGTTCTTTATTCTTCTGAGACTAAATAGAGTACGGAAATTATTTCGCGATGAGGAGTGGAATCTACGAGTCATTGGATTCGGTTTGGTGTTAGCTGGATGGAGTAAACCAATCCATGATATTGTTCAGGCACTATTGACTACCACCCCTCCCACTCTTTGGGAGGGGTTGATTACCCTGACTCTGTTTATCATAAACTGTTGGTGGAACTGGAGCCTGTTACTTGAGATCTTGTATCGGCTGCGGCAGCAGCAGTTGGAGCAGCAGCAGCAGTGGAAACAAATGATGCAGCAGATGCAGCTGGAGCAGCAGCAGCAGCAGATACAATGGATGCAGCGGTTGCAGGAACTTCGTGGGAACCGGCACGTACGGAAGAAGAATATCAGGATTTGGAAGGGGATAGTTGGAGATGATGCACTGTCAAACTAAAAGAATTTCTTGTACTGCAGAAACATGATTTGTACAACATGGTTATGTGAAACTCAAATTTGTTAGTTGGTTAATAGCTAGGAGGTTCATGAAATTAGCTATCTATTAAACCCAAACCATGCGTATTCACTCTCTCAGTAAATTCATCGTCGAAATCTTGTTCGAATTCATTCTGTTCATCCATCATATCTTGGTCACAAACTAGTTCTTTTTGTTGGTGGTTAATGTCATCGTCCTCCTGTTATTGCTCATTCATCTCAGTGTCCGTAAATATACCTGACATCTTAAAAATGTCCAATGAAAAAAAAAATTCAATACACTCTGTCTTATGACATTACAAAAAATAAATAGATTCTAATATAGCGAGCAGGCCGGATCCAGAGAATTAATATGGAGGGGCCAAATTTTAAATAATTTTTTTTATTCTATAAAAATAATTAACATATAGTTATTGGAGTTAGTTTTTTAAAAGATTTATTAATATATATAATTATAATTTTGTTGGCTAATTTTATTTTTAATACGATGATTACATAAAGAAAATATAACAATATCAATAGTATATTATAAAATTATAAAATACTAATAATTTATAGCGTGTTTAGTTAAAAATTATCACATATCTTATTAATTAAAATTAATTCTTTCAAAAATTTTAAAAAATTTAAAAATAAATTATAAATTATTAATTATTTGAAAGACACAGTACTCTTATAGAATACAAGATATAAGATATTTTTATAAAATTTTTCTTTTAACAACGTAAATTTAGAAGAAAAATGTATCTTTTTTACAAGAAAATAATATTTAAAGTACATAATGTGACTACCAAAATATAACTACGTAAGTTATTATTAATATAAAAATATAAATGTTAAATATATTAATATAAAAGAACAAATGATATTTTTTAAAAATAAATATAGAAATTATTACATAAAAACTAATTTGAAAGGTATAAAAACTTGAGGGTATAATATTTAATTAGTTAGGTAAAAAAAATTAATGAATTAAATAATTAAGACATAAATTTATTGTATAATGAACAATAATACATATAAAATTATTAAATTACAGAATATTTTTTTATTTTTTAAACACAAATGTTATATATAAATATAGTTTCTTAAAATTTTGGGAGGTCCAGGCCAGTACTCACCTCTTCTGGGTCCGTCCCTGATTGCTAGCTAATTAATATTAAAAAATATTAAAATTTATTTACTTTTTAGTATTTCTCAATGTCTGTGAATTAATAAAAGATAAAAAAAATACTTTTTCATTACACAATCAATTTCACGAATAAAGTTTCGAAACGAAGAATTGCAAAATTAGAGATTTTATTCACTAACCTCGATTTTGTAATCAAAATGATGGATTGTTTTCTGAACACTACAATGAGAAAATTGATTGGACCTTTACTGTTACTGTGATTATCAATTAATGATGAACAAATATTGGATATTAAATAGACGGATGAAAAATGAAGAAAAATTGGAAATTAAGTAGATGGATATCCTAAAGAAAAATAATGAAATTTTTTATAATCAAAGAGATTGATACACGATTCCAATGATGGGATTGAATAATTGGTGATAGATTATTTATCAATTTATAATGTTAATATTAAGGAAAAGATAAGATTAGAGTATCTAAATCAAAATAAAGCCTTAAAATTGAGGATAGAATTTTAAAGATAAGGTAGATGAATAATAAGATAATTTTTTTTAACGATAAGAAAATTTAAAACGACGTAATACACAATTCAATCGATTGGGTAGCACAACCAATCGATTGATTTTGGAAACCCATATTGTTTTGATGACTTCAATTGATTGGGTAACATAACCAATCAATTGAATTGTGAGACCTCGGGTTGTTTTGAAGCATTCAATCGATTGGGTAGTATAAGTAATCGATTGAATTATTAAAAACTCACATTTTAGTCATCGTTCAATCGATTGGATAATATGACCAATCGATTGATTTTGCGAAAACCTTGCAACCTTGCAATTTTCAATCTATTGTTTTGTGATAACAACCTCTAGTCCAATCGATTGAGTTATGGAAACCTAAAATTCAATCGATTGATTCTGAAAGAAACACGATTTCACACCCCTGGACGAACGTCAAGGATCAAATATAAACTTTAATATAATGTATACAAATATATATTAATTTTAAAAACTTTAAATTCTAGCCCTATAACGATAGAGAAGAAAATGGCTAGAATTTAGAATTCTCAAAATTAATATATATAATAAGAGTATTTTAGTCATTTTATATAATAGGGGTATTGTAGTCATTTTTTATAAAAAAATAATATTAATTTAGACGGATTCAAAATTTGATTTACTATTTTTCGGTCAAATTAATTTGTCTAATCTAATTTTGACAAAAAAACATAATTTAAGTGATTATATATGTTAACTTTTAATTATTAAAAAATATTTTAAAAAAAAAGACGTTTTATGTGTCTTTTTGAGCATCCCCATTTAAGTAATCTTCATGAATATTACTCATAATATTCATTGGTCTGTTTATTTGGATTTACTTATTGAATTTTCATCTTTTTTGTTAGTCATTGTGGTTTGGTAGGATTCCTATTTAGTTATTGCTGTAATTTATCTCTCCAAATGATCTAACTACACCTATTTTGGTTAGGTATAGTTCCACAAATCATTTTTATTCTCGTATATGATATTTATTAAAAAGTTGAACCACCTATATGTAGTTAAACTAAATCTTGAATCAAGCAAACTGAAGAGGTAAGCAACACTTGTGGAATTGTGTGAACTAAAGAACTTGTTCTTGTTGCTAATTAAAGCATTATTATTGCAGGGTTTTATGTACATATACTCAATGATGAGAGGTTCAGTAGCTTAAGGTGCAGGGTTAGGAGAACTGTATGAAGAGGCAATAGCAAGTGGATTCCTTCTTGTGATATCTCAGTTGGAAGGGAAAAGCATAATGCCAAAGATTGTGTGCAGTAGTGGTCTTATTTATTCCTTATGATCCAGAGACTCATTGGACATCATGGCTTCTGCCCATGTTTGTGGTTGCAAATATTGCAAATACTCCAGGGTAATAGTGTCGCCAGGTTCCTTGGCAGGATCTCTTTTCAGCTTCTTAGGGAGAATCCACTGCTTGGCCCTTCTTCAACGTAACACCTCTCACTTCCCTTCATTCTTTTTTTGCTTTTATTCAATCACTTGCTCTACTTGTTTCTATCTCATGCAAATTCCTCCAATTAGTGAAAATTTATATATTTCAAGTCAAGTACTTTTTGTTTTTATTCAAATTTCTAATTTCTTAGTTGCAAATCATTTTGAAGCAGAACCACAGAAATGGGTGAAGTAAGAATTCTCCTTACACTCTACTTTCATTCATTTTGTTTCTTTCTTTCTATTTCTTCATTTGGTTCATGCATTTAAATTAAATGAGGTTTTGTGTTTTGGTGTTATAGAAGAAGAAGAAGGAGGAGGAGGAGGAAAAGAAAGAATAGAGCAAAAAAGAGGAAGAGGAGAAGGAGAATAAAGAAAAGAAGGAAAAAGAGTCTCCAGCAGAAGAAATAGTACTTAAGGTTGATATGCATTGTGAAGCTTGTGCAAGGAAAGTTGTAAAAGCATTGAAAGGCTTTCAAGGTCACTCATTTTCTTCTTATTCTTCTTCTTTTTCTTTTTTCTTTTAAATAAATGTTTAATCCTATATTGCAATTATAAGCAAAATTATTTGAATTCAGTTATTTACTCTATGGATGAACAAATTAAAGTGGAGCATTATTCTGCTGTAGTTTTTTAATGGGTTTGTGTCAGCTTGCTAGTACTCTTTTTTCATAGTTGTATGTTTCTTTTTTACCTCTTTCTTTAATTTACTTGTTAAGAGGGGATCTACTTTCCATTATTGATTTTGAATTTCACAACATAAATGGTGAAATAAGTTTGTCATGTGTGCTTTATTCTGAACTTTTTACAGGTCAATTTTCACATGTTTTATTCATTCAAATAAATACAATGTTCATCATTGCATTTAGATTCATTGTTAGCAAAGGAATGATCAAAGGATATCCATATCTAAAGATTAAGCTAAGGTGGTAGAAAAGATCAATAATAGTAAAAAAAAAAAGTAGTATCTTATATTATAAATGCTTTAAACTGATTTGAATTTTGAAAAAAGAAACATCACTCATCTTTTTCTAGAATTTCAATTAAATTAAATCAAATTAGTTAAATGTCTTAAAATAAAATAATAATAGATTTGGACAAAATATTTGTAATGTTTGGGGAAAATAGGAGTGGAGGAGGTGAGTGCAGATAGCAAGGGGAGCAAAGTGGTGGTGAAAGGAAAGGAAGCTGACCCCATGAAAGTGGTTGAGAGGCTTCAAAAGAAAAGTGGTAAAAAAGTAGAGTTCATTTCACCTTTGCCTAAACCTCAACAAGAAGAACAGGGGAAAAAGGAAGAACCACCCAAAAAAGAAGAGCCTCTGCAACCACCTCAAGAGAACAAAGATCAGGTACTTCAATTTATTCATTCTCTTTGTCATCTACTAACCTTTCTCTATGATGTTAACATTGTTACTAAAATTAGAAATGTGTATAGCATATGTTTACTTGAGGTGCTTGATAGAGTTGCTAGATAAAGCTATAGAGAAAAATCGTCTCTGTTTGATGAATTTAGATGGGGTTATAGGCCAAGTGACTACTCAAGATGGGGTTCCTCAGATGATGATAATGGCCTTGGAGATTCACCCAACACAACGTTTTCGCCAGCTGCCTCTAATGAAGATGGATATGGAATGGCAGGGAGGTCAAGGTATTGTGTTGTTGCAAGCAAGCAAATGGTAGGAGTATTTCTTACCATATGGGTTTTACATATTTGATGCTTCCATGCATATTCAAGTACTTTCTGTATCCCTTGTTCATATATAATCATATATGCTCACATTTATTGCTTCTAAAGCATAACTTATGTACCTAAAATTAAAGTTTATTCAGGCTAAGTATTCATCCTGAAAATATAAGCTATTTTGCATCTTTCTATGATATAATCATGAAGTCCTTTGTGTCATTACAATTACAATGAATTTTCCACCTGAGTTAGAAACCTTACATGCATGATGCAACCTATTACTGATCAGAAAACTGGTCAAACAAGAACAAGTCACTTTGAACAAAAACTGGTCAGAAACCTTCATAATCTCCTACATTAAACCCTTTTTTTTTTATCATTTGTCGAAGTAAATGCTCAGCGAGTTTAAGTCTCCTTTCTTTCTTGTCCAACCTAGCTTTAAGGTAAGCATTCTCTTCTTGCATTTTCCTCATTATTTCTTTATGTTCTGTCACTCGCAACCACTCAGATGCTTGAGAATTAGAGCCATGAAAACTGAGTCTTTTGTCAACTACAGTCGACTCTAGTCCAAGTCCATAAATTTTTCCTTTTTTAGATCCAGCTATTTCTTGCCACACATCCGTCTCATCTGGTGCATTACTTCCTTCTTCAGATGTTTTTTGTATAACCTGTTCCATAGCATTCTTAAATTCACCCTGCCATGCATGCAGAAAATTAATGTATATGTTAAGTGCTCAACTACAAAGCTCAAAGACTCAATGAAAATTAAATTCATCCTGCCATCTTTGAAAACTAAAAATAAAGCATGTTAAGTAACAATTACAAAGCTCAAAGACTCATTAAGTTCTTGGAGGATTCGGTCAAATAAACAGTTTAGAGTTCACGGTTGCTAATGATAAATGTCAACAGTCATGGGAATTAGTTAGATACTCCACCTATAAAGATAAAGAAAAACAAGTTGCATAGAATCAAAACACTGGATTAGCTATGAGCATCACTATACTCATGTTATCGCACAGAATCATAAATGTTCTTTGGTGGTTGATGTTTAACTCCTAAACAAAATATTTTTGCCAAACTAATTTTACTTTAACTAATTTCAGGATGGAAGAGTCATATGCAATTCACTACCAAAATATGGAAATGGAAGTGAAGCAGGAAATGAGAAAGGGTACCTGGTGGGAATGACAACTTGCTACCCTCAACCTGGCTCTATCAAGATCTCTAGTGGTGAAGTTTTGACTTTGGAGGTTGACTACAGCAAACACTAAGCTGCATAGTGGTGTTATGGGACTTTTCTACTTCCTTGTTGCTGATGACCTCCCACATCACAAGAACTAAAACTCATCTCATTTAATTGTTTATATCTTCTATGATATTATTTTAGCATGCCATATGATTTTATAATAAGTTATGGGGTGGGACTTGTAACTAGTAAATAAATGCATATATTCTTTGCGAAGAAGAATATATAATTGTGTTTGTGTGATTTTAGATTACTGTCTATGTAATATGTTCTCTTCCTACAATTAATAACAAATAACAGTAATTATGAATATGGCTGATTTTATATTACTAACATGATATTTTCATTCCCTCTTATATTTATAGTTTAATTACAACTTGCAAGGCCTCTCTCTATTGGAATTTCCAAAAGGATGTTACAACTAATGCACATCAGCACCAATACAATATGATGATATTTGCATTCCCTATAAATATTACAACTACAGAGGGGGCATATATGTTGATAAAAAATAACAGAACAGCCTTATGAGCTGAAACACTAGCCCTAATGCAATATTAAAATAATATATACAGAGGGAGAGATATATATTTTGATTAAGATAGACTCACCTCAACATATTTTGATTTCTTATCCACCCATGTCTCATCCTTGTGTTTGTGGGTCTTCGCAAACAATTCTAACAGTGTTGGAGTCCTCTTTAATGATTTTTTCTACCAAACATATAAATTAAAAAACCCATGAGTATCAACTACCAATTGAAGTGTATAAAATTATAACATAAAATATCTAAGTTTTTCTATAACAGCACCATATTAGTTTTGTGTTGGCTAATGGAAATTGGGCCAGCAGTATGAAGAGACGCTCCAAATCCGCCGCAATCAGATGCTCGATTTGACTTGCCTTGCGCGCTCTTTTTTAGAAACCCAGTGTCAGCATTCCAATAAGTACAGAGCGAATCCCACACATCATCTTCTATCCATTGAGGTTTGACACGACTTTTACGAGCTTTTCCCAACAAACTTTTTAGTAATGCCACACCTCGCCTCTCAAAATTTTTTCGAGCCCAATAAAGATCTGGAGGAAAAAACTGATGTTGGCTCTGGATAATCAACACAAGCAAGAATAGTTATAAGTTGATATATATTATATTTTTCAAACTTAGAACTAATTCTTAATCTACCAAAGATTAAATGTTTCTCTAAAACCTACTTTGAACTTTTCCCACCAAGATTTCCTAGTAGCATCTGGTATCTTTTTCCACGAAGGCCACGGCTGAGAGTAATGCTCTTTAATGATGTCCGAAATTGCACGAGCCGCGGTAAGTGAAGGTAAAAATCTGTAGATATTACTTAATATCAATCGGAATACAATATAAGAGGTTAACTTCAAAAAATAAAATTATTGTAGTCTTGTATGGTGTTAAGGAAGTAAACTTAGAATGATAAGGCCCTGTTCTAATAGTAAAAACAGAATAAATTTATCCTAAATCCCAAAAAATTGTTAAGGAAGTAAATCTATCCCCACAAAACACAAAACAAAATCTGTTGATGACAACAGATCAAGCACCAAAGGAGTGAAATCTTCTTATAGTGGACATCAATAAATTAATGAACAATGGTATATTACAAAGCAGTTTGTCATTGTTAAATGTTAAAATATATTAAAAAATACAAAACTAGGGGGAACTCGAGTCCTTTGTAATTACCAAAAAATGCTATAATACCCTTAAAAACTACTAATAACTAATCAGAAATATATATCATTGATATTGAGATATAATAATAACTAATAAGACCCATTCAAAACAAATTAATAAAGATTTTCAGGATCTATTTATTTTTTAAGAAATAATAATTAATTTCTTATTCAATCATTATATTCTTTATTATTTATATCTGAATAAGTATCTATTTTCTTATTCTATTAATAAGTAGTTTAATTGTTATGTACATTTATTCTATATTAACATACCCTTCTCCTGCCAAGTCCAGTTTTAGCTTCCATTGACTTGTCTCAACATTTGAAGACGCGTGTAATGAGGGAAGTGTATTAGACATCTGCATAATTTCAAATAAACTAAGCACCAACATGTATTACTAAATCAAATAAATGGTTTTTCAGGAAAATACCCTTTTGGAAGTTCCAGAATCATCTTCCACCACCCAAGTAGCTTTGGAGCAATAAGGTCTCAGCACTCGATTCCTATAGAAAGAACGATTAAACAATCAGCCCCTAAGAGGCTGAGACAAACAGAAAGAAAGGAAGAGGAAGAAGACAACTTACCTGAGAGGAAGACAACGAATGGCCCACATCTTTGAAGAAGACGACGGAAGTCTTAATACCCTCTGCAAAATTAATTAATTCTGTTTTACAAACTGGCTACTAGGTCCGAAGAAAAATTTGGCATACTTACTAATTGATATTTACAATATTTTCTCAAAATATCCACAACTAATAAAAGAAAGTGACTATTTTCTTGGATCGATGCAAAGCTTCATTATAAATGTCAATACATAGTAAGCAGGGCACCACTTACTAGCTCACAATTATAAAATACAGTGATCTAACTGCTAAAGAAAATGGAATAACATAAGTCTGATGCAATTAGAATAGAAGCAAGCATGCAGATAATCTTTATTAGAATCTGCAGAGTTTGTGCGATTAAAGGAACATGTTCATTATATTATATAGGAAAGAACTGATACAGTATCATCTTCTAGTTAGAGAGTTCCACGGTAGCATTGTATGCCGAAAAAGGTTCTGGTGATTGGTGAAGGAAAAGAATAAGGAGTTGAACACTCAGTCCAAAACAAATATTTCAACAATAAAAAAATCACATTATTGAAGGTTGATGTCTAACAAGACCTAATTTCTAACAAGGTTGATGTTCAATCACACACTTCACAGCCTAACTGCTACTGAATTGGTACAGTTTCTCACATAATTCTAACAATTAAAAACACCAAAATATAAGTGTTCATACTTCATACTGCATTGTTTGAAGAAAAACAAAAAGATAAACAGTCGCTTTTGTGTGTAATTACCAAGGTTGCGAGAACCGAACCGGTCAATGAACCGGTAAGATAACTGGTTCACTGGTTCAATGGTTCAACCGGGGTTCAACCGGGATTTAACCGGTTTAATTAAATATTCATTAAAAATTTAATATATAATTTCAAATATTTAAATTTGATCATTTCTAACCTAATGAAATTCAAAATTTCAAAATTTACCATAATGTTCTACAACCAAAAAAAATATTAACAACAAAATCTCCAACTAAATACAGGCACTAACCATCACTAATCAGTAATCATCAGAAAATCAGCAACAAGCCAACAATGTATCAAAAAAAATATTAACAACAAAATCTCCAACTAAATACAGGCACTAACCATCACTAATCAGTAATCATCAGAAAATCAGCAACAAGCCAACAATGTATCATCAAGCAACAACATCATCATCATTTCAGAAAATCAACAATTCAAAATAAGCAAACATTAACAAAATCAACTCAGCAACTCAGAATTAAACCCAGCAATTCACAATTAAACCCAACTCCAATTCAGAAATAAATAAAGGCACTAATCATCACTAATCAGTAATCATCAGAAAATCCACAAGCAGCCAACAATATATCATCAAGCAACAACATCATCATCATTTCAGAAAATCAGCAATTTAGAATAAGCAAACATCAACAAAATCAGTATCATTAACTCAGCAACTCATATTAAACCCAACTCCAATTCAAAATCAAAGGCACCAATCATCACTGATCAATAACCATCAGAGAATCAACAAGAAGCCAACAACATATCAGTAACAATATCATCATCATTTCAGAAAAATCATTCTAGAATCATAAATCAACCATCAACAAGATTATTCCAGTTTCATAAAATAAGTAAGAGACTATGTATTCATTCACAATTTTAGACATAATGAAAATTTTGATGCCAAATTTAATTATATTTGTCCTGCATCTGTCTGCTTTCGAGTGAAGTGATTTGCAAATATGAAGAGTGGGTCCTGCATCAACACTCAGAGTGCTTACTGCTTACCGGCGGCGAGGAGGAAGGGGAGTGACGGCGACGACAAAGGAGACGGCCACACCGGCGAACAGAGAGAGAGAGCGCTTGAACAGAGGAGACGGCGCGACGGCCACAGAGCTTCCACACGATGGCGAGGGAGCTTCCTACGACGGCGACACAGCTTCCTAGGACGGCGACGGAGCTTCCACGGTGCGACACCGACGAACAAAAGAGAGGAGATGCGGTGGCCGTGGGTTCCGCGGGGCTGTGGAGCTGCGGAGGTTGCGGTGGGTGCAGCGGCTGCGTGCTACGGGGCTGGGGGAGATGCGGTGGCTGTGGGTTCCGCTAGGGTTCTTTTCTGTTCTTTCAATTGAGTTTTTGAGAGAGGAGATGAGTCGATTTAGGGCTTCGTTTCGATTAGGCAATTAGGCGTGACTGGCGTGTGTTGTTGTTTTTTTTTTTTTTTTTTTAAAAATAATCTTATACCTATGAAGGTTTGATAAAGTATTTTTATAATTTAAAGGATTTAAAATGCATCAAAATTTAAATACTTCAGTTAAGTTTCCTTCACTTTGAAAATGTGTAGTTTTGATGTAGTGATCATGTTAGCATTAAAAAAACGTTAAAAGGTAAAATATGATCTTTCAACTCCGTTAGAGTCCATTAAACTTCAGTAGCTTCGTACATGCACACCATAATCTAAAAATGTCAAGTTCAATACTTAGTACATTTCTTCTTTTTCCTTTTGTTTTTTTCAAACATTTCTCTTTTTGTTAACTGCCATATTACAATTCTTTTTAAAATTAAATCAATCCAGCTTAAAAAGTTTGTGGTCAAATACCATAGACCAAGAGATTAAGGATAGCACAAGCAGTCAATAATTGTTATCGATATAAATTAAGTGAAATCCTTTATTGTTCATGTAAATTGTGAAAAATTCTGTGCACCACAATCATTCTCTCCAACCAAAACGAAAAAGCCCCACTATTTTTCTCTCCAATTGCAACTTGCAATTGCATAGATGTTTCTCGGACATGAACAAAATGAAGTTGAACATGGCACTGAAGCGAAAGATTTTGGGACATGAGAAACATCATCATCTAAACAAACTTCGCCTCAAACAACTAAATAAAGAATCAGCAACGAGTACCGTGCTGATTGGAAGATGCAGCAAAATGAAACCACAAAAATGGCCCTACATCAGCTTGGCTCAGGTGGCACAACTTTCAAGCTTCGCATCCATTCGCAGAAACTAGGATCATCAAAGTGAACAAAACTGCTTTTCAGCTTCGTTCGCTGTTCTGATGTCAATGACTTAAGTTGCGGGAATCTTGCCTCCTGCGAAAACATGCATCATTCAACATGCAATGTATGCCACCATAATCTAATAATAAGAAAAACCTTAGTTTTGCAACGAAGAAGTGATAGTGATGCTAACCTGCTCATAAGGAGGATCCTTGTGTGCTGGTATGAGGCGAGAGACGAGAGCCTGCGAGCTACCCTCCTGTTTCAGATATAAATTTCTGTTATAATTAACCTTCTAAGCAGAAGATGGAAAATGGAGATATGCAAAGAAAAATACACTTCGTAGTCGGGATTAGTAGAGAATGTTAACCTTAAATGCAAGTATACGAGGCGCTGGGAAACGGAATTCTGTCAGCTCTTCAGCCAATGTCCGGCAAGCTGCTAAAGCAGCAGCACTTCTTCCTTCATCAGCTGCAAGTTCAGCACCCTACAATACACTCATCAGTATTAAATAAATGAATAAATAAAAACAACCCAAGAAGGAACAAAAAAGAACAAGAAAACGGAAAGTTCTCAAAACAGGGAAAGGCATGCCACTAGCTACAGCAGCATCTAATAATGGCAGCCGTGGCCTGGCAGCAGAAAATGCAGGAGCTGGATGGCATTCCCACTCATAAAAAGGACATAGGAAAGAAGAACGGAAGATGAAAACAGGTTAAGAGGAAGAAAGTATACATGTACATACCCTGGTGCTATTGCAACAACATGAACAACCATGACCAGACACAAATATTGTTTCTAAATTCTAAAATGTACTGATCTTTCAAGTCCACTATGGTGCATATTACCCGCTTCGTGTATTACTGATCATATTATATACATGGCATGAGGCTAATTTAAAACATAATTTCTGATCATTGGCACAACAGTGCGTTAGTAATAATAATTGGTTTGGATTAGCACCATAACAATGCCCTAAAAAAATGCAAATCTCTCACTAAGAAAACTCCATGCTAAAATGAATAATAAGAGACATACCAACCAAATGAAGACATCAGTGCCATGGTCAAGTACAACAGCAGCATCAGACTGCATTGCAAGATCATAAGCTGGTAACTCCTCGAACGTTCCTCCCTCCCTGTGCATTAGACAACGAGGAGCAACCATTCGGAGTGACAGATCAAAGGATGCATTCAGAAACAAGTTCCTCAGCACAGACCTTTCATCTTCATGACCAATAATGCTTCCCAATAGTGGTCCTCTCCTGAGATGGAAAAGGATCTCTGGTAAAAGGGAAAGCTCCTTTGGGAAGCAGTGAAGTTTAGATTTGGGTACTTGAGGACCAAACTTTAGAGCAATATCCTTGATTCTTTCATCTATTGTTGCCCGCATATCAATTGCGTCTAAATGGCTTTTAGCTCGTAACAAACTTCTTTTTGCAATTAGGACTGCAGCAACTTCATCTTGAACACTCTCAAGATATCCCGAAATACTATCTACAGTGGGCAGTCTAACAGTGATAACCCTGGATATATCAGCTTGAAACACATTTGAATACTGAATAGCAAACTGGAAAAATACATAATCACTTTTGATATCTCCTCTAGTTTCCATTGAGGGAGAGAAGCTCTGTGTTTCTTCAACACTTAGCATCTGAATATAAATGGCTGTATCATTTTTAAAGGTTTCATGGGTGTCTACATGTGATTCTTCCCCAGGGCCAACAACTTGAGTTATGAGAATATCATCTGATGTGCGCAATTCTAACAAACCATGAGAACCTGCTGACCTGGCAGACGCCCTTTGCAAATTAACACCCAAGGCTTCCCCGAAATCATCATGGAGCACCAAAACACCACCTGATGCTTTAGCAAGAGGTTGTAAGATGGGAACTCTTACGGGACACGTTCCAGCACATAAAATATCAATAACAGTATTGTGTCGATGAGCCTCTCGACCAAGATTCTCCATCCATTTTATTGCTGTCTTTTCCATATAAGGATAATTAGGGTGATTAAAAGAATGAGGAACTGATCCAGGTCCGTAAGTATTTGGTCCACCGGCACAGACAACAATTCTACTATTGCCCCCTGATCTTTTAACTACCCCTCATGACAGATCAGCAGATGGGCCCTGAATTATAGCAAGAGCAACCTCAACAGCAGTTCCAAGGCACCGATCTCTAGAAGCTTCTGGTATGTTTAACTTGTAGGGCCTCAATGATGAAAATATGGAATGTGCTACAGGTAGTGAGGCATGCATTGCTGACAAGTATATGCCAGTACCATAAATCAATCCTTTCAAAGATTATTGGGTTGGTGACTGGTCCCCGGGAAGCACGTCAGCAGATGCAATTGACTCTTCTGAAAAATCATATATTGACACAGTACGGCCATATAGTACAATTCCTAATCTTGTTGTTGGAGGAAGAGAATCAACAAAAGCATGCAAGGAACTTTGTAGATGCTGTAAGTGGGGTTCATCTAAGCATTCATCTATAACAAGAACAACTGGGGCAGACATTCCCGAATCTGAAACTGGAACAAAACCAGGTCCCTTGTTCCCAGTTTGAACATGGTCCTCTATGCTATCAGAAACTTGGTGTTGCAACTCAACCGATCCATTTGAAAATCGCGGTGGCGATGAAGTCGGCAAAGATGATCCTGAAGAGAAAGCAAGTGGCCGAGGCGAGGCAGGTGATGTGCGAAAAGGAACAGCTGCCGGCCGGACAGGCGATGTAAAAACAGGAGGCCCCGGCGGGGTGCTCATGTGAGGAACAAGGCTGCCAGATTTAACTCCATTGGCTGGGGACGACGAATTTGGGGGTTTAACCGAAGGGGAAGAAGCTTGATCTTGCTGCAATTGCAATATGGGGGGAGGAAATCTAGGTGGTGATGCAAAAGGTGGAGGGGGTGGTATGGGACTCTTGTCAGGGGTAGGACTCTGTCTATCCGGGTTTGAAGTGGTATACCCAACATTAGGTTGTGTTGGGTTAGCCATTGAAATTCAAATCAGACACAAAACGCAACAATACTTACAAACCCAGTATCAAGAAGTAAACTTTACAGTATTACAGATACAAATGTACGAGTGATACAAATCAAAGACTATACCAAGAAAGAACAGAGATCAGCCTCAACAAGATTCTTCTTTCAGCCCACAGAATTTGCATGAGGAAAACGTAAAACCTTCCTAAGACCTTAAACCCCCAAAAGAGATGATAATGATTCCCAAGGAAAATTCTACTTGACCTGGTTTAATCGGCATCATAGAAGGGGGAATTCTTTCCTTCCCTGAACGAATTCAGGTGAATAGCCAATCACCAACCATGAATCAATCAAATCTCTTCACAATTGAAGCTTCTTCTCTGGTATCCCCCCCTGCAGATAGCAAGTAATCCAGCAGTACCCAATCGAATGAGAAAAAGAAAGGATCCAACAGACATTCAAGAACTGAGCTAGGGTTTTGAATGGAGATCAAGATTTGCTTTCAAAATTGGGAATGATAACGGTAATAAAAAAATAAAGAAAAAAAATATCATAGAGAAGTATGTACCTGACAGAGGTGAATATCAAAATTGTAGACTTTATGGTACCGTAAAATACCATAAGATAGGGATTATTCGGAAAAATGGGGGAATGCTATGCTTATGAATGTTATGTCCCCTCCTCACTCTCTTTCTCCAATTGTATGAGTAATTCGGAATGGGGTGGTTTATTATTATTATTATTATTATTATTATTATTTTATTGGTTTTTATTTTATTTTGAGAGACAAGTTAAAAAACCAACAGCGCCTCCTCACAGTGAAACTGAAACCTCCTCAACCTCGGATTGCTGCTCAGGGCAATTGTTGTTGGCACCGCACCTTAGACCTTCCTACGACACTCCTTCACTTCGAGCCAGAGAAGCCACCGCCACTTTTTTTTTTTTTTTAAATAAATCACGTGACCCTTTCTATTGTCCTAGTCTTGTCCTCCTTTTATATTTTAGCAAATTTATTTTTTACTTTTAGCTCATAAAATAATTATATATTTAATTAATTTAATATTTAATATATAGTTATAATTTTGTATAAAAATTATTGAGTTTAAAGAACTAACAAAAAATTAATTGATGATAACTAAAAATTATTACGGACTAAAAATTTAATTATGTGTCTGATTAGTTTGCTTTAAGTAAATTAATTCGATAATAAGCTTCAAGTCTACATACACTCATAGCTCAAGAGAATATTTTTTTACTTACATTACACCGAAACAAAAGCAAGCATTAGGCTTAAGTAAAGAAAAAAGAAAAAAAAATCTTGTAATTTAATATTTAATATATAGTTATAATTTGTATAAAAATTTTTAAAACATACATCAAATATACACAAATGTTATATAAGTATTTTTTAAATTTTATAATTTTATAATAATAAAAATGATACCAAATATAATATTTTATATTTAAATAAAAATAAAATAACATTTATATTATATTTAAATATGTATATAATTTAATTTATTATACAATAATATAAAAAACAATTTATTCTTTAATTCTCGAAACACATTTAAATTCTTACATCTTTTAAATATAATTAGTGTATGTGTATATATCAGTGCCATGTATAAAAAATAATTATTTTTTATTTATGTCTTATATATGTTGAATGAAAAAAATATTTAAGAATATATTAATTTAAAATTAATCTCATCTATTTTTTGTTATCTATCCAAAAAGTAAACAAAGGTTTATAATACAAAAATTAACAAAATACTTTAATTAAATAAAAGACATAGTATGTAATAAACAAATGTCTTAGTTATTATAAAAAAATATGTGTATATATATATATTTTTTTGTAAGCAATCAAAATTTTAGTTTATATCTCTAATATTAGTTTATATAATAATAATAATAATAATAATAACGATAGGATTGATTTACTTTAAAATAGAAAAAAATTAAATTAATGCTAAATTAATTTTATTATATAATTTAAGAAAAAATAATTTTAATTATGTATGATTGGTGTATAATCTAATTAATATATGACAGTTTTCTTTTAATTAATAATTTTTTTCATATTAATATTTCTTAACATTAATTTTACTTAATTGATTAAAATAATTCTATATTATACTACTATAGTAATATAATAGGATTGTTATACTTTAAAATAAAAAATAATAATTAATACTAAATAGATTTGATTATATATTTTAAGAATAAATAATTATAACTATGCATGATTGATTTATAATATTAATAATATCCGACAATTTTTTTTAAATGATAGTTTTTTTCATGTTAATATTTCTTAATATTAATTTTATGTAATTAATTAAAATAATTATGCGTTCATAGAATAACAGTATAACAAGTCACCAAAAAAAAAAAAGAATAACAGTATAACAGAAATGATATACTTTAAAATAAGCAAAGAAAATTTTAATTAATACTTAATTAATTTGATGATCTATCTTAAAAATAAATAATTATAATTATGCATGATGGGAATAAATAACAATATATGATAGCTTATTTTTAAATGATAATTTCTTTTCATATTAATGTTTCTTAATATTAACTTACATATATAATTGAATAAAATAATTATGAATTTATACGATAATAGTATATAATAGGATTGATATAGTTTATAATAGAAAAAATATTTTAATTAATGCTAAATTAATTTGATTAGCTATTTTAAAAATAAATATATAACTATAATTATACATGATTGGTTCAAAGCAAAATATTAATAAAAAATTTTAGTGCAACTAATAATACATTTTTCTCTTTCTATATAAATATTTTATTATAATATTAATAAAAAGTTTTGGAATAAATATACGAAGTAAAAAGGAAACAAAAATAAATTAAATAAAATACTTTGACTCTAAAATTTATATTTATAAATGATAAAAAAACCACAAATATAACATTCAATCGTACGAAAATTTATAATAGAAATTGTGCAGAGAATTGAACATACATATATTTTCCTAAAATATTATATATTCATGTAAATCTTATTAGTTGTATAGGTATGTTTATTAAAATTAAATAGACAAATTCTGACCCATGAAAAAATTAATTGTTTATTTCCATTAAAATTGACTCATGAAAATTTGAGTAATATTTATGATTTTTATTAATTATTAAATATATAAAATATGATTTATTTTACAATTAAAATGACTATTATTTCTATTAGGTAATATAAGAAAGATATGATTTAGATTTATTAAAATAATTAATAATTAGTAGAATTTTAGTTATTAAATGATATTTTTTATATAATTTTAAAAAATATATTCTTTTAAAATATTATAAAAAAAGATATATATACTATAACATAATAATACCTTAACATTTTAACGCAAGAATGCTACATATTGTAAGATAACATATTGTGTGGTTAGTTGGCTAAGAGGGTCAACTAGTCAAGTCGCAAGATAGAAAAATTTGTTATATTTTAGTCAGGTAATAATATATTGTATTAATAAGAGTAATTACTTTCCAATTTTATTGACGCAAGTAGAACAATCACACTCATCTCCTCCCAAAATACTCTCTAAACTCTAAAGTTATTTTGCATTACAATTTACCCAACAAAAATAGGGTATTCACAAATTCAAATAATCACATTATCCGTTCAAATTCAAATTGAATTAATTAAATTGGTTATAGAACTAATAGATAATCGAGTATAATTAGATCAATTTAATGATATTCGATCATGATTGACTCGAATATTAATTTTAAAAAAGCGAAACTTAAACCAACCCACAAACTCTGATCTTTTGATTAAATAAAAAAATATATATTATAATAATATATATAATTTTTACATTAATAAACCTAACTCTATTATAATTATTAATTTATAGGTATTTTGTTATTATTAAAATAATATTGACTTATTAGTTGATATTATATGTTTATCATATATATAATTTTTCTAAAACAATTTCTCATTTTTTTTTTTTTTAAATTTCTATTTTATCGGATATCCAATTATCCATCCAAACTAATACATTTTTAATCAATTTGGTTTGCTTCGGATACACAAACAAAAAGAAAACATAAAATCCCACTTACAATTTAAAATGATCCTTAAATATTTTTAGACTATTAAATGATCTTTGTAATAAAATATGTTTTAAATAATTACTAAATAGTTATTTTCTAATTTTATTTATTAATTAGTTTTTATATATTATTTAATTTTAAAATTTGTGTTCTATTTTATAAATTATTATTTATCATTTATTTTATCTTTATAACTTTATTGTTAATAATTTAAAACGATAAAAAAAAATAGAACATCTATCAATAGTAACCTTAGTTTTGATTTAATATGTTCTATGAATATAATCATGAATTTGATGTAGGAATAATTTTAACTAATTTGATTTCTCAAACTCAAATGTTATATTGAAAATTAAGATTCAATATTTATTATTTTTATGAATTAAACTATTACTTGGAAAAAAAAGAAAAAATAACGTAAACCATTTGAGAATAATTTATATAATAAATTGTATATTTGATATGTTTATTGGTATAAACAATAAAAAAAGTGTGTTTGTGGTAAATACAATGGATTAAAAAAAATCTTTAAATCAATTGGTTGTTGTTTGTATTAAAAAAAATTAAATTCTAAAGATATTTAGGTAATTATTTTTTTCCGTCAATTAATTGGACAATTCAATCAATTAATTGGTCATTTTAACCAATCAAATGAATGGGTAATAAAATCGATTATCTAAAAAAAATTAAACTTTTACTTGTAAAACAATTGATTGTTATAAAAAGAAAAGGATTTTCAAACAAGTCAATTAATCACAATGAATAATAAACAATTACCATTTTAGAATTTGACAATTGAAAAAATATTGATGATAGATTAAGAAATTATTAATTTTATGATTGAAAAAGATAAAATTAGAATTTTAAATTTAAAATCAAATTGAGAAAGAAATTAAAAATACATACTAAAAAAATGTCAAATTATTAATAATAAAATTATAAAGATATGATAGATGATAGATAATAAAATAATAATATATAAAATACAGAACATATTTTAGAATTAAATAACATATAAAATTTAATTCATAAATAAAATAAAAAAATATTTATATTTATTAAAAAATTTTAAAAATATTTTTTTATTATTAAAATTATGAGGTAAATACTAACTTGGTACTCGAAAAATTTTGGTGCTGACAAACGGTAGTTAATTTTGTTATTGACAAAATAGTCCTTGAAAGATTTTAAAATTTGACAAAATTATCCAACCGTAAAAAAGATGACGTCACAGTGAATGAAAAATGCTGATGTGGCTGTCAGAAGAGAGCCTTGATGATGGCAGAGAAGGGGATGCAGTAACGAGGTGCTGCCATGACGGAAAGGGATGCAGCAGCATATTGAAGAAGAAGAAGCGGCGAACACAAAGAATGCGATGAGGTGCAGCCGCGTGTCATGGTGGTCTTTTTTTTTTTCAGCTGCCATGGCAAAAGGGGACGCAACATCGTGTTGAAGAAGAAAAAGCCGTGAACACGAAGAAGAAGATCGTTGGAGCTCTCTGCCATCATCGGAGCTCACTGTGACGTTATTTTTTCACGGTTGGGTATTTTGTCAAAATTAAAAAACTTTTAGGACTATTTCGTTAATAACAAGAGTCAGATATCATTTGTCACGGCCAGAATCTGTCAGGTACCAAATTGGTATTTACCATCAAAATTATTTAATAGTTATAAGACCATCAAACTCGAGATAATACTCAATTTGGTCCCTCGACTTGAACGCGAACCTCAATTTACTCCCTGAAGTTTTAGTTTCCTCTATTTAGTCTCCAAACTTTGTAAATGTGATTCATGTTAGTCCATGGGATGATTTTCGATACACAAGTGACGTAGATATGAAAGAGAAACAATTTAAGGGCGAGATATCATACTTTATCCTCTAAAGTGAAAATTCAAAATTTAGAGAATCCAACCAAAATGGCATCGTTTTACAAGTTTTAGCATAACATTTGGTTGTCCATGTCAGTGCCTCATTAACGTTTTTGTGTCAGAAATTGTCTCAAAGACTAATATGAGTCACATTTACAAAATTTGGGAACTAAAAAAAGATAACTAAAATTTCACAAAATACAACACGATCCCAGTAAAAAAAATGGAAATTTCGATCCTCAACTTTTTTTTTATTTTGGGACAATACGATTCCTCTGTTAAAAAAATTATTAAACAATAACAGAAATTAATTTTGTGGAAATTTTATTTGTATTTTGTGGGGAGTTTTAAACCCTACAAAATTTTTTTCAACAATATAACCAATTACTACCACTACTTTATTCGTCGTCATTATTATCACTCTTACTTCTATTATTTTTATTATGTCACCATACTTTATCATCATCATTATCTCTTCTCATGTCATGATCACCAATACCAATATTATTAACACTAAATTTCTCTTCTTTCATTTCTTATTCGATGTTATTTTTTTTCTTTAAAAGATATTTGTACTACAATAACTATTTTTTTACGGCATTATTTTTATCAATGGTTTTTCTTCATTTAACCACTATTAATGAAGAAATTTTTCAAAAACAAATTTATTAATAGTTCGTGGAGGTTTAAAACCCTCACAAAATACAAATAAACCCCTACAAAATTAATTTTTGTTATTATTTAATAAATTTTTTAATAGATAAATCGTATTGTCTAAAAATAAAAAAATTAAAGATCGAAGTGTCATTTTTTAAAGTTTAGAATTTAAAATTTAGTGTCATCTTTTAACTAGAATCGCGTTGTCTTTAAAAATAAGTAAAGATTGAGTTGGGTGTTTTCTCTAAATATTAACTCCAGAAACTCCGAAGTCCAACTTACCCACACCATAAACTTACAAAATTGTTTTTTGGATTGGATTCAAATGTTACAATAACACAAGGGCCCAAAAGCTTTCAGAACCTGAAACAGAAATCCAAATCGCAAAATCAGTAAACTCTGTTCGTTATTCTGAATTCTGAGACCTTTGCAGATCGCAAAACCATCCATGGCTGAAGACGACTCCGATCGCCCTCTCAGGATTATGAACTTCGTCTCCGAGGACCAAGTAAAATATCTACCTTTCCCTTGCACAAGCTCTTCAATATTCTTTTTACCGCCATAAATTAGGGCAGGGTTTCAAAATTACTTCTTAATTTTGCATGGGAACAGCTGGTGGAGGCTAAACGAACAAGGGGAGAACGAGTCGAAGATGGAACTGCTCAGAGGGATAGACCTCTCTACGAGGTTCGCTCGTTATTGCTAAATTCTCAAAACTTCCCAATTTTCACAATTTTCAATATTTTCCCGGTTCCCCTTAATTTCAAAATATTTCCTTGGCAGATTCTAAAGGAGAATAAAGATAAGAAGGATGCGGAGTTTAATGAAAGGTTTAAGCACAGTGAGTGTTCAACAAGCATTGAATATGTAACTCGTTTCTTACTTGGAAGAATTGAATGTGATAGTGTGTAGTAATACTGATTGTCAACCTGTTAATAAATCCGTGCATTATGTTCAAGCTTATCACCCTTGAGTGAGTTTACTCATACAAGCTTAGGTCTCATATCAAGTTTAATTGAAATTTACTAGAGTTTACCTAAGTTTCACGAGTTTAAGTGAACACTTGAGTTGGATTATTGATTGGCCCTCTTAGACAGGTTTAGGTTGTGTTAATTGTTTTATGCCTTTCTCTTGTGTGCATGTGGTTTTAGTTTCCGTTCCAGATTCGATTTTGACCCGTCTTTAATAATTACAGGACCACCTAAAGCTTTAGATGAAGATGAGACTGAGTTTCTTGATAACTATGAAACAGTGAGTTTCTGATTTTGTTTTTACAGCATCACTCTTCTAGAGTTTTTCATGACTAGAGTCTGGAATTTTCATTTGGGAAAATTTATCTTATTTGATTTTGATATGTACATAAGCACATTGCTCCAAGGGATGTACAAATAGCTATTTTAGATTGTTCAGAAACAATTTGATGTCCTCAACATCATGTAGAGGTTAAGAAATGCCTGCCTGAACACATTGTTGCACAAAGTTTATGAAACTATGAAAAGCTTCTTCTTTTCTTAAGTAAACTTTGTTCATTTTATCTCCAACTTTCAGACTAGGAGGGAATATGAACGGAAAGTAGCAGACGCAGAAGCTGAAGAATTACGTAACTTTCAGGTTGGTCATCTTATCTCTTGTCTCTTTACTTTTCTTTAAGAAGTAGTATACACATTTTCTTGTACGTCTCAAGGAATATTCACTTGAAAATAACATAATTGGTGAACTGAATTTAATAATACGAGTCTATTATTTAGTCAATATTTATTTTATAAATATTGTTCTTGTATTTTAATTTCAGGCAGCGGTGGCAGCACAATCCAATTTTGTGCATGAAATTAAGGAAAAAGCCCCTTTACCTATGGTTCAGGTTGGTGCTTGAATTTTTTGTGCGTTGCTTCCAAACTTAAATTAATGTTACTACTGATTTGCTGAGTTCTCGAATAACATCCTTACTTAATGCCCACCATCAGCATTTTCCTATCCCTAGTTCTATTTTCCATGATTTCAAAGTTTATACAAAATCATTCATGGTGGTTTCCCAAATGAAGACTGTCTTATTTTGTGGCGGTATTATAGACTGCTTATATTATCTTATTATTGACATCTGCACATTTAACTGTGTTTATTCAACTACGAAGTAAATAGAAGCCATAAGTTGTAGTGCTGCAAGGGTCAATCTCTGAAGGGATGCCTAATTTGTTGATCAATGAAAGCAATGCATGTGATTTTAAAATGATAACTGTGCATTTAAGAAACACAAGTTGTCATTTGATATGCACATTATATGGCTTATTGAATACATAATGCATCAACCTATGAAATTAGCATCTAATAAGGTTCTTCATGGATGATTATGCAGCTTTCTGCACTGAGGCATTATAAAAATACTCATTTAATCTGGATTTGATTAATAGATCATTGCTTGATGATTTTTGTGACAATTGAATGTCAGAACTTTGTTATTTTCATGGTTATCGAATAACCTCTTTTCTCTTGCAGGAAGAAAAGTCTGCTGGAGTAAAGAAGAATCCGTCCTCGCGTCCATTAAGCATGATTATAAAAGTCAAGCCCCAAGCTAAAAAGGCCAAGGCGGATGAAAAAAATGCTGAAGAAGTTTCAAAAGCGGAAACCACTCTCGAGAATGATGATAGTGAACCCCAAGCTAAAAAGGCCAAGATAGATGGAGCAAATGCTGATGTTTCTAAAGCTGAAACTACTACTGAAAATGATAAGCCTAAGTCTTCAGAGCCAGCACAATCATTAAATGCCCTTGTTTCCTACAGTGACGAAAGTGATGAGGATTTGTAATTTGATTTTTGTATTGTGATGAGTTAGAGATCTTGTTCCTTATCATATAGCCATAGCCTCTAGTTATCTGTTGTATATCTTTCATGCCTAACACTTCCATTGTGGATGCCTAAAAGGCAACAAGGCATCACAATCACATCCAACTTAACCATGTACATTTTTTATTTGTGGAATAGAAAATTGAGCATGAATAGGATTTGGCTCTTGTTGAAATTTAAATTATGATAGCCGTTTACTTTCAAAGAATTTTTTTTTCCTTTTCTTTTTTGGGGACTGTTACCATAAAACACGTCTTAAAAAAAAAAAAGAAGTTATCATATACAATTGGGTGCAGCGTGATTATCGTTTACATTATTTTCTCAAGAAATTTTCCTAAAATAGTTATTTTCAGTTTGTCTGTTATGTAATAACATATCTGACCTAACCTTTCGGTGAAATGAATTTTAAATCAAGTAAGCAGCACAAACGGTCTAGGTTTTAGTTCCTTCTCCATCAGTATTGGATGAAGGATTTGTTTGCTTGAGCTTTCGAAAAAAATGTTTTTTGAGTGATTTTTTAAAAAGATTTTTTAAAAATGTAAAAGTAATTTATTATTTGGACATCTAGGATAAAATGTCTTTTGATCTAGCAATTATGTTTAGAAATATCAATATAAAAGTATTTTTTGTTTATTTATTATGTTAAAATACTTTTTTAAATAAAAAATCTTTTAAAAAATATAAATTATAACTTTTAAAAAAAAATATTTTTTTATTTTACTAATAATTTTAATTTTATTTTTAAAAATTTGTCAAATATACTAAAAAATAAATTTTTTTTGTTAATTTTTTTTAACAATTTAATAGCACTTAAAAAAGCTCAGAGTAAATTCATTAATAAAGATCAGCTGAGAAATTAGAATATATAAAAGGAAATTTGTTCAAACCCTATTGCAGCTTGATGGGAGTCTAACAGTTCCTCTATCTTTCCCAAGCCTTAGTTGCTGAAAGTTGACTAATTTTACGGGGAAAAAAATGGAGTATTTAGGCGGCTTAACAATAAGCCGGGGTTTTTTTTTTTTTTTTAATAACTCCCAATCCTAAATATCACAAGACATTCACACTACACACTTATTCACACAACATTTAAGAGTTTATATTCAACACTAAAGTAGCGTTAGTTTTGAGATACTGAGATAGAGACTGGAAGACTGAAACTCAGTATCATGTTTGTTGGTTCAAAGACTGGTACTAAAATTTTTGTCTCTGTCCCTAAAATGTCAGTATTTCAGTACCTCCAAAAAGTAGGGACACAGGGGACTAAAATTTTTAGAGATGGAGACTAAAACTTTAATAACATTTTATACCTAAAATATCCTCATTTCAATTAATTAATTCCAATTTTACCCTTTGTATAAATTAAATTAGAATTTTATTCTTGTTTCAATTTATGTCTCCTACTTTGCACCAAACAGAATACTGAGATTTATTTTAATCTCTGTCTCTTAATCTTTGTCTCTCAGTCTCAGTCTTTTCGTTTCTATCTCTCCACCAAACGCTAGTACACTCATTAAAGTTTGAACCCAGGTGCAACATATTAAGAGACATATGGTTTGATCATTTGAGCTAAGTCTCAGCTGCAGCTGGCTTATGTTCGATACGAGTAGTGTCCATGATGGGCTTAATTTTTTCTTTTTGAAGACATGATGGGCTTAGTTTCAACTCACTTAGACACTGGCATAGTGGCATAATCATTGGGCCTAACATATACGCGAACAATGTTGTATATAAGTAGCCTCCATCGGACTCAACATTGGACTTCTACCACCAGGCAGCCAAATCCAAGACAAGTAAATGGCGGGAAAAGTTATCGCTATTTTAATTTCCAGTGCAACTAGGTATTAATTTCTATTTTAGTTTTTTTCCCTTTTATTATCATCACTGTTCCGGCTTTCTCAGTCTGCCGATTTTGCTTCTGGGGAAGAAGAAGACAACGACAATGGCGACGTCGAAGTACGAGTACCCAAGGCTTTCGAGACCAGAGATAATCACAACCTTAGCGCAATTGCAGATTGCCAACATGATTGAGCAAGACTTCATCCACCCAAACCCTGACTTGATCTTCGAACTCTATACTCGCCTCCTCCTCCACCTCGACTTTCTTGAGTACTAATTTGTTACTCTTTCTTCGTTTTTGATTCTGTTACGAGTTAGTTTTCTTGCGTTTACCTGAATTCTGTTACTCAAAAAAGTTAGTTACGATGCACCATTCTTATTTCCGTTTTGTGTTCTCGAATTTGCGAGTTGGTGTCTCTGTCAACAGGGAAGAGAATGAGCAGCTTGATTTTGAAGCGGTGTCGAATTTCGATGATCCTGAACTTCACATGGAGTCCATCCGCGCTATAAAACTGCACTACAGGATTAAGGAGGTGCTGGCCATACTCGAGTGCCCTGGGAAGTTCACGTTCACGTTCACGTTCGCTGATCTCCTTATGCCGGACACTCAGCGCACCGAGTTTTTCATCGGCGCTATTGTCAATTTTGTTCTCTATAGGTGGATACTTCTTTGCCCTTTTTATAGAAAGTTAGGAGAAACTGATAAGCATTTCTTAGCACAATAATCCAAGTGATTGCATCCATATATGTCTCTCATATACTTTTAGAGATGGTTTCTTCATAGTTCATAGACTCTGTAGGGAAATTAATATATGGTGTTGGCATAACTGCCTAATTGTCATACTTGTTGCTTGTTTTCAATTCTCATTTTCTTTTCTTCAATTAAAAAATTGTAGGGAAGGGAAATTGGTTGAGATATAAAAAATTGGAGACGAAGTCAGCGCTCTGGAGGAGCAGCGAATAAATTTGGAGGAGAATGAGATTCCTCAGGTTTATTTGTGGATGGATCACATAATCATTTTTGAATTTACTTGAGTATTAGCCTTTGTTGACCGTTTCTGGTTGCAGGTGAAATCAGAGATTTCCAACTTGAATGAAGCTAGGGAAAAAGAGATGGCTGTTGTTCAGGAGGTTGATGCAAAGGTTGCGGAACTTCGTAACACTATCATGACCCTTAATAAAAATCAGGTGTCACTGAGGACTACTTTAAAGAAGTCAAAGGACCAGGCAGAAGAAATGGATGCGAAGGTGAGTTTATTGTCCCTTATCATATCATCTGTAGCTTTGGTCTATAGAAGCTTATCATTGTGAGTTATCAAATCTTATGCCTTATTGGCTTATTCTTGGTGATTTTGGATGGTATATGGGCAGAACATCTATAGAGGAGTAAAAATTTATTTCCTTTCAATAGATAATGCAACTTCTGAATATATTACAAGCTAATTATAACAATCAGCAATGAATGGTTAACCTTATCATAGACTTATTCTCCATTTCTTAATGCAGATTTCTAATGCTGAATTTACACTGTCACAAAATGCTCAAGAAAATGAGAATCTACGTTCAAAAATTGCCCAATCACCTGACAAAATTCAGGTACAAGTTCTATCTGTTTCGTATCAATAATTAGCTCGATTGCAAATTAACTTTGTTGATGATGTTCACTTCATTGTTCTTTTATAGGCATCACCTAAGTTAATTGCTTTTATGTTCTTTGCAACCAATATGTTGTATACTTTTCTCCCTGCAAGCCTGCTTGTGTGAACATTAAACTGGAGATTATTGGACTACTTTACTGTCTTCTTAGTAATTTAAGTATGATCAGATACTAATGCTTTCCATTTTTTAGGTGTCTGCGTGATGAAAATTGCCATGAAACAAGCTACTTCTTTCTAATCATTATTTGTTTATTACTTTTTTATATTTATGTTAAATTGTGTTTTGTTATGTGAGGTTTGAACTAAACTGTTCTGTTCTGTTCTGTTAATGATGCAAGTTAACATGTTCTGTTTGCATAACTGACTAATTGTTATATGTTTCTTTATTGTTGTGTAGAGACTTAAGATATTTTCTCTGCCTATTCACTAATGTAAATTATCTTCTCTACTTTTTGCTAAAGAGGGCTTTAGAAGAGAAGAAATTAGCTCGAGAAGAGGCAATGAAAGCTGAAAGGTTGGCAATGCAAACTTTCCATGAGAAGACTTCTCTCCTTGAAGTTTATTCCAAGGTATATTGTTCCAGGGCAGGTATTTTTTTTCCGTCATCTGTATTTTAGGCAGCCGTAAAGTAATCTAGTATAGACATTTTCTTATTTTATTTTCTTCTTCTTATAGTATGAAAAAGCTTAGGTGGCCACCATAGTATTTCTAATTCCTGATTGTTGTTTTCTGTTAAGAGTTCAGAGTTAGGATACTGCTGCCTAGCTTGAAAGAAATCATTTTAGCAGCAGACTTCACTTTCCAAAATAAGTTTTCTGTTTTATTATTATGAATTGTGTTTTTCCACTCTATGAACCCAAGATGCCTATATGTTGTCTTTCCTGACCCCTCCCCCCCCCCCCCCTTCTCCTCCTCCTCTTCTTCTTCAGTGTCATACTGTTAAATGATTTTATTCACAGCTTGTCTCAGCTTCTAGCCATCAATCCACCTATAAAATTCACAATGTCAAGATGAACATGCATATATAAATAATCTTTTGTGCTTAACTTGTACAAATCAATTTATCTTTTTAACTTCTTTTCTTAGGTTGGCAAGAAAATGTCAAAGCACTACAAGCAAATGCTGGCTATAAAGGAACAGGTATCAACGTACTTTTGCCATTGGTGTTCTGCTTTCATTCTGTCTTAGTGATTGAAAATATAATATGAATTCTCCACATTAACATGGTCCATGGAGAGAAAAGCTGCTTCTTTTGTTATATATATATAACTTCCTTCAATGATTACTATTGTGCAAAACCTCTTGTTTGATATCAGTAGCACTTCATATAGGTAAATTCTGCTAAATCGGTTGAAAAGGAGCTTAAAGCTTTGAAAGCTAAACTTAGCGATGAACAAGTATTGGAGAAGTCGCTTGAGTCCAAATTGGCTGAAAAACAAAGGTACATTCTTGGGCAGGCAATGCTCGCATTTCCTTTTCCAATTTATATTGCTATTTTTACAGAAGACATTGCTGAAAGCTGTTCACAAATGACCTAAATTATTTTCACCCAATGCTGTATTTTTCTCTTCAAATTTTTCAATGGCATCTGTTTACTGAAATGCGGCATAACTATATGCTAGATTATTTTGTAATGCTTTTTTAGTATAAAACCATGCAACTTCTCTACTTGTTTCCCTTCCTTAGTTTTGCAGATGGAAGAAACGAAAAGGCAGGTAGAGAAAGAGTGCACTATTATGCGGGAAAAATCAACAAAATACCTAAATGGTACAACATCCGATGTGGAATATAAGAAACGTGATATTGAAACAAGACGGAGAAATGTTGAGGCCGTGTTAGAAGAGGTACAATTTCTGAGTTTCATAATAAAGTAATTTGTGACGAAAGAGTGAATTTTTGTTATTTCTTCTGCAATTGATAGGTGGATGCTACAAATGGTAAAATGAAGTCAGTAAAGGAATCTGGAGCTGCTAAAGTGGAACTGTTAGGTCACAAGTCTGAAGAGATAATCGAAGAGGTACATGGTCAATTGTTTACTTTACTATTTGTGCCTGTTCTAGTCTCCTTGTTGCCTTGAATAGCTTTACAGTGCATCCATAATGCCTCCTTAATCACAAGGAAATGAAAATTAAGATTCATGACTTGAGCTATATTTGTTATACTTGTACCTACTACAGAAGTCCAATTCTCTAAGAGCTTAAATCCTTACTCTTAGCACTGATGAGATTGAAAATTTAGTGGTGGTGTAATAATGAATGAGAAATAGCTAACTATAATGCACTGATTGTTGCAGTTTCGAAAGTATGCAAACTCGATTGCACGTGTGGTTGAATCTGGGCCAGAAGGCGTTGGTTTTGATATTTAATTCATAAGCAATTTGCATTACATCCTTTACTTTTGCTAAAACACAACAGTGAAGTATCTTTATTTCATTTTGTATATATATTTTTTATGAAGATAATATAGACCTGAAGTTTGTGATCTTTGATGAAAGGGCAGTATGGACAAATCAAACTATTTCTTCCTGGCTTCTTTTAGCTTATGCGTTTTGGTTATGGCTCATGATCTAGTTAGTTCTTGTTCATGCATGTCACTTTAATATAAAATAGGCAGATTTATCCTCTAAATTGTGTATCTTAAATTTGAAATTGAGATATCTGGGATCTGGTATTTAAGGCTACTAATAAGATAAAATGCATTTTGGATACAAATAGTCCATTTTAAGTACCGTGTCTGCGGAGATTGAGATAACATAAGATGAAATGATACTACATCCAACTCAAAACCTTAAGGTAGCGTTTATTTTGAAGTACTGAGACAGAGACTGAGTTCAGAGACTGGTACTAAAATTTCTGTCTCTATCCCCAAAATTTTAGTATTTCAGTACTTCTAAAAAGTAGGGACACAGGAACTAAAATTTTTAGAGAATGAGACTGAAACTTTAATAACATTTTATACCTAAAATACCTTCATTTCAATTAATTAATTCCAATTTTACCCTTTGTACAAATTAAATTAGAATTTTATTCTTATTTCAATTTCTGTCTCTCACTTTGCACCAAACAGAATACTGAGATTTTTTTAATTTCAGTCTTTCCGTCTCTGTCTCTCAGTCTTTCCGTCTCTGTCTCTTCACCAAACGCTACCTAAGGTAATAAGTTAATGGGTCTCTCATCTTATAAAATTCTCATTCTTCCTTGCTTTTTTTGATATGAGACTAACTTCATACATTCCTCACACTTGCAACATTAACAAATACATGTATGTGTATGTGCGTAAGGTGAAATTTTCTTAATACTAACCTTTTTGTAGGATATTATAAACTTTTTTTGCTTTCTCTAAAATATTAAGGTAGCATTTGTTTTTGTTTTGAAGTACTGAGACGGAGATTGGGACTCAGTATATTTGTTGGTCTAGAAACTGTTACTAAAATTTTTAGTCTGTCTCTAAAATTTCAGTATTTCAGTACTTTAAAAAAGTAGGGACACAGAAGATTGAAAATTTTGGAGACGGAAATTGAAATTTTAATAACATTTTATACTTAAAATATCCCAATTTCAATTAATTAATTTCAACTTTATCTTTTGTGCAAATTAAATTAGAACTTCATTCTGATTTTAATTTCTGTCTCCTACTTTATATCAAACATAATACTAGAACTTATTTTAGTCTTAGTCTCTCAGTCTCTGTCTTTCTTCCAAACGTTACCTAATGGTGATTGCATGATCTATTTCCAATTCTTTACTAAGAATTCAACACAACTATTACATTAGTCACACTACGTACCAATTTTCATCTTGGAAATTGGAAAAGATAAGCAAGGATAACGAATTGCCTAGCATCATAACAAAGTTGTTGTCATGCTGTTGACGCACTATAATGAAGTTGGACCAAGGAAGCATAAAAACCATCCTCCATGCTAATTAGGGTCTCATGCCTTCCTTTTTCCACAATAACTCCATCTTTAACTACAGCAATGACATCTGCATTTTTAATTGTGGATAGACGATGTGCCACAACCACAGTGCTTCTATTCACAATCACTTTGTCTAATGCATCTTGAACAACTCTCTCCGACTCTGCATCCAATGCACTTGTGGCCTCATCAAGTAGCAATATCTTTGGACTCTTTATTATAGCACGTGCAATGGCTACACGTTGCTTCTGCCCACCAGATAACTGTATTCCCCTCTCTCCCACCACAGTATCATAACCCTATTACACCAAATCCAAAAACCATAACTCAATTGAAAAAACACAAATACCAACAAGTTGAGTGTTGCTTTTTACCTGTTGTAAGGCACTAATAAAGCCATGAGCATTGGCCAGTTCTGCTACTTGTATGATTTCTGCTTCAGTTGCATTGCCTCCTTTACCATATGCAATGTTGGCACGAATGGTGTCATTGAATAATACTGGCTCTTGACCTACAAGCCCTATCTGCTGCCTCAACCACTTGAGCTGCAATTTCTGAATTTCTATCCCATCAAGTGTGATTTGACCAAAATCTGGATCGAAGAATCTTTGTAACAAAGCAATCACTGTGGATTTCCCGCTTCCACTCTCACCAACAAGGGCCACTGTCTGGAAAATTTGATTGAAATGGTTAGTTTGATAACATGCATCTTCATCAATTTGATAACATGAAATGGAGCTTGAAAGAAGAGTGCTTAATTTACTTTGCCAGAATGGATGGTCAAACTTAGGTCTCGAAAAATCTGTATATCCGGTCTAGATGGATACTTAAAGCCTACATGGCGAAACTTAATTTCACCATTTACATTATCCAGTGTTGTCCCAGACTCATCACTTGGATCTATCTTTGACTTCATATCAAGAAGTCCAAATATGGAAGCAGCAGCTGACTTGGCTTTGCTAGAATCAGGTGCAAGTGAGCTTGATTGGGAAATTGCGTTAGCTGCCATAGTTAAAGCAAAGAAAACCTACAACAAATCCAAAGAAGGAAGCTTTTAGTGAAGAAATATTGAAAATTCAGGTGCAAGTGCTAAAAAGAGTTAGTACTAAGTACCCTTAAAACATCTGAGAATGATGCCTTGCCATCCTTCACAAATCTAGCTCCAGCATAGAAACAGGTTGCATAGACGCAATAGAGAAGAAAAAATGAAACCCCGAATCCTATTCCACTAATCAAGCCTTGCCTTATTCCTGTTTTCCTTGGACCTTCACATTTCTTCTTATAGAATTCCATAACTTTCTCTTCAGCGCAGAAAGATGCCACTGTTCTTATGCTTCCAACTGCATCATTAGCAACCTGGCTCGCTTCCTCATACATCCGCTGCATAAAAATATGCATATTATCATAGGATTTTTCGATGAGTCTAATAAACCATGAAGTACTTTCATAGCAAAGTATTGAGATGGAAAAGTCTCACCTTTGCATCTGAACTGAAGCCTTTCAAGAACTTCATTTGAACATATCCATTCAATCCAACAAGAGGGGCTATGACAACAATGATCAACGCCAATTGCCAGCTTGCAACGAAAGCAATGATCAAGCCTGTACATGCTGTTGCAATATTTTGAACTAGTAGTCCTAATGCATCCCCAACAAGGGCACGAACAGATGTAGCATCCGTCGAGAGCCTTGAACCGATTGCGCCACTCGAATGATCAGCCTCATCAAACCATGAAACCTCCATGTTGATCACCTTCTCAAAACATAGCAACCTAATTCGCTGGATTAGCTTATGGCCAGCCACAAGAAAAAGTATCCTCTTGCTATAAGAGCAATTAAAGATGCAAGTCCAAGGGTCACAAACATTAGTGCCCAAAATTTTGAGTCCTTCTTTAACTCATTGAATGGTTCATAAAATGTTTTGATGGCACTAGAAAGCAACAAACCAAACACTGGCCATATAGCACCATTTGCTGTGGCAGCTATAGATCCCATAAGAAGCACTGGAATCTCTGGTTTGTTAAGGGAAAAAAGCCACCATAGTGGAACCTCTTGTGATGGTACATCCTCTTCTCTTGGAGTTTCAACTTTAGGATCAAGGATATTAGCTCCTGTAGGTAAGCCGAAGGAAGTCGAGTGGCGGCAACTGCTACCAACAGATGATTCTGATCTTTGAAATGACCACCTTTTACTTTTTGAGAGTTCAGACTTGTTTTGATTGTCTGCATTCTTTAATGAATCCTCCTCTCTTACCTCTTGTAAACGTATTAGCTGAGAGTAAGCTCCTTCGGGGTCCTTGACTAATTCAACATGTGTTCCTGATTGATAAACATGAAGTCAGTTACAAATATATATAAAACAAAATTTTATCATGATGAGAGAATCCATGTCTTATCTTTGCATGCTCTGTACCTTTCTCAACCATTTTCCCTCTATGAATTACAGCAATCATGTCTGCATTCTTCACAGTGCTTAGGCGATGAGCTACAATAACAGTAGTTCTGTTGATCATGATCCTGTCTAGGGCCTCTTGCACTATTCTTTCAGATTCTGCATCAAGTGCACTTGTGGCTTCATCTAGAAGCAAAATCCTTGGATCTTTTAGGATAGCTCTTGCAATGGCAATGCGTTGCTTCTGTCCACCAGATAGTTGTGTTCCATGCTCACCAACCATTGTTTCCAATCCCTATATACGCATCACAAGGTTATAAAGCATTTAAATAAGTTTACTTAACGAGTTACAAAGATTATAAATCCAAAAATTCCTTTGATATTGTAGAACCTTTGGCAGTTTATCAATGAAATTAGCAGCATTTGCAAGTTCAGTTGCAACTTTAATCTCTTCGATTGTTGCTCCCTCCTTTCCATAAGCAATGTTATCCTTGATGCTAGATGCAAACAACACTGGCTCCTGGCTGACAAGGCCAACTTTTCCTCTTATCCATCTAACCTGAAATTCTCTAATGTTAATGCCATCAATAAGAACTTCACCTGCCTGTGGATCATAGAATCTTTCCATCAAACTGATAACTGTGGACTTCCCACTTCCACTTTGTCCTACTAAAGCCGCAGTTGTGCCACTTGGAATATGCAGAGAGAATCCGTTGAATATCAGCTCCTCGGGTCTGGCCGGATAACTGAAATAGACATCCCTCAACTCTATATCGCCATGAATATCTTCCAATGTTTTTCCAGTAGGATCATAAGCATCAATCTCAGGCTTTCTCTCAATTGTTTGAAACATTTTATAGGCTGCTGCTTTACCCGAAGCAAAAGCACTTAAGCAAGGACTTGCTTCCCCAAGAGACCTAACATATACATACACAGAATTAGGCAAGCAAATAGAATGCATCTAGTTTTATTCCAAAGGTATCTATATACTTACATGGAAGCACTTAACGCAGCAACCATGACATTGACCACCATACCCCCATTATATCCTTTTTCCATTATCATCTTTGAACCATACCATACAGCCAAAGCATAACCGCAAAAAATGACACAGGTAACAACGCCAAAACCCATTCCAGCTGCTATGCCTTCGCTAACTCCTGATTTGTATGCATCTTCAAGACGTTTTTCATAACTAGATACTGCTTGCTTTTCCCCAGTGAAGGATGCAACCTTGAAATATATGTAAAAAGGGAAATAATCAATATCATGGCAGAACCTGATATAAGACTCTGAAGCTAACAATAAATTTCAAAAGATATTTATTTAGGCTTTGTTAACATACTGTTCTTATAGAACCTATTGTCTGTTCAACTACATGTGCTGCTTTTTCATAAGCATTTTGACCTATGGTTGCCATCTTTTCTATGGTGATGGCCAAAGCTGCGCCAGCTATAGCGAGAATTGGAAGAGCAGACAACAAGACAAGAGTTAGAAGCCACCCTCTGACAAATGATATCACATACCCTCCAACAAATGTTGCAATTAACTGCACAAATTTCCCAACCTGTTTATGCAAGCAAGCTTTTAGTATATGAATGTTGCAGCAGCATATGATACATATATAGATATAGATATAGTAGTATTATTAGTATTATTACCTTCTCACCCATGGCATCTTGAATAAGGACTGTGTCACCTGACATTCTACCTATGACCTCACCAGTGTTTGTCTCTTTATCAAAGAAAGCAATATCTTGTCTTAGAATAGTCTTCAAGTACAAACCCCTTATTCTTGCAGCTTGTCTTTCCCCTGTCACCATCCAACATACCACCTCTGCAGCATGAAACAATGATCTTCATTGCTGAATAACTCATATATAACTGTATTGAGTTAACAAAAATCAGTGACCTAATTATGGGGTACTTACGAAGGAATGCTGCAACACCTATGCCTATTGCCAAGTACACAAATTTCAGACTGATCTGCAATTTTGGTCAGCATAACTAAATATTATTTTGGTTCTTCACAATTACATACAGATTAAGCTGAATATTAGTTTCCTGGATTTTACCTTGGAAACTTGGTTGACAATATCTTCACTGTACAGGTTATCAGCGAAGACGTTTGCCATTTGGCCAAATATTAATGTCATGAGAGGCATTCCCATACCATTTCCAATGGCGGCAATGGTCCCAACAATCATCAACAAGATGTCAGTGGAATCTGCAAACGAGAACAGCTTGAAGTATGGAACTGTTTCTTTTTGGTTCTCTGATGAACTTGTCTCATCATCACGTTTGTAACCGTTCTCACGGCCCATCTCCCTAGTACACTCTTTAAGTCCTATGTTATGTAACACTACTACAAAATAACAAAATTATTGAAGCAGTATAAGGTTGAAACAGAACCAAACAACTTAGAAAAATTCTTATCATGTATATAATAACGTTTTATAGCATACCAAGTTGTGACTAAATGTGAAACTCTAAAGATACGTGAAGGCTAAGCAACAAACAAAAGGAGCACATAGACATATTATTGCGACGTGTGTTTCCTGGAAGTACCCCTAAGGTAGATTCCTTCATGGCCATTCCATAATGATGCAAAGGGTTGATATCCTTTTCTTTTTTAATCTTAGAACATGGACTTATCCCACAGGATTTTCAAAAACAAGAACACCAAATTATAAATACATAAATAAAATGTTAATGAAATAAATCAACTTGGGTTTGTCGAGTGGTCAGCTCACTAGTCCGCTGAAGCAGTTGTCGGGATTTGAATTCCGCCTTGTGCATGTAACAACTCATTGGTCAGCGGCAAACCCTTAAATGGAACTTAGATCCGCGACGGATTAATCTTTAGTCTGTCGGGTCGGAGAATAATATGGGCAACCAAAAAAAATGTTAATGAAGTAAATTGAAGTGTGTTTTATTGATTCTCCAATTCAATTAATATAGGCTTGAAGGTACTATAATTTTGTAGAAAAACAGCAACACACACTTTGGGTTGGTTATCCAGAGACTTGAAACTTGAAAGTACTATAATTTTGCAGAAAAACAGAAACACACACTTGGGTTGTTTATCCAGGTAAAGGAGGGACCGAAAATATTTTCCATCTTCTGACCAACCAACTAACTAACTGCCGCAGAAAGAAACTAAACAACAGAATGCCAAAAATTCATGCATTATATATTACTTAGTCATGGTATTGGTCTATTGGATAGTAACTTGGTATAGGAGATAAATAAATACTACTGTGAAGATATTATTAATAATAATAACCGGTAAAATTATATATTCACAATTAAAATACCAGCAACTTAGTGGGAGTGTGGATTGCATCACAAAATGCGGTAACTTAAACAAGACTTTGATTGACATCATGCATGGTTCCATATGTATTATATATCAAGAGGCCCAAACCACACGCAAAAGTCAAAACTATGTAGTAAAAGTGTAAAAACCCAGAAAAACAAAGGGGTTGACAAATATTTTTCCAGCCATAAATAGAGAGCACCTCGCCCACAATATACACATGCATTTATTTATTAATAAAACAGTTTCTAAGTTGTTCCGTTAGGAGTTGAATTTTGGAGGGAAAGAGATAAAAATATGTTTAGTTTATGGATTATATACTTATATTATATTACGAACAACTATGATTCGGTACATAAAAATCAGTATAGAAATACACCGTATAAAAATACATATCTAATATTTCATAAAAAAAAACTTATTATCCTAATGTAAAAAAGTTTGATTATTCTATTAGAGTAAATTTAATTATTCTACTATGAATAATTTAATTATTTAGTTAAAAATTTATATATATATATATATATATATATATATATATATATATATATATATAATAACTAATTTAGTTTTAACGTGTATTTAGTATTTTTGCATTAAGATTATTTTCTTACAGCTCCCTTTTCATTTAATTATTTGAAACTAGTCATTTTACTTATTTTAAGAAAGACAATAACTTCATTTTTAGTTAGGATTTATACTTTATTCTATGGTGGTAAAATAATAATTGTAAGTAAATATACAAAAAAGAAAAAAATTTTAGGATTTATACTTTATTTTATGGTGATAAAATAATAATTGTAAGTAAATATTAAAAAAAAAACTTTTTCTTGATCACAAAAATTTTAAATTATAATACTTAATTGATTTAGAAATTAAAATTAAAAATGAAATAAAATTGTAATGGCTTCTAAAATAAATAGATCTAAAAACAATCATCGTAAGTATTTTGTTTCTAATCACTATATAAAATATAAAAAATTTATACCACCAAGGCACCCATGTTTATGAGAAATCTTGAACAAGGACCAGAGAGGAAGAAAAAAATCAACCACGCATAACTTTGTTTCAAAACGATTTAACTAAATTAATTGAAAGTAAAATTATGGGCAAAACACCATAATAAGCCAACATCACTTCAAATTTACGTATATGAGCCAAAAGGAAAATCGATTCAGCAATAAGCCAAATGGTATTTTAATGTAATTCGAACCAGGCTAGTTCGAACTGCATTTAGGAATAAATCGAACCAGGCCAGTTCGAATTAGGAAGAAAGAATTGTTGGTAAATCGAACCAGGCTGGTTCGAACTAGCAATGCATGTAATTCGAACCACACTAGTTCGAATTATTGGTAAATTAGGTTCTTCAAGTAATTCGAACCACCCTGGTTCGAATTACACTTAACCTGCGTTTTTAGTAATTCGAACCACCCTGGTTCGAATTACTAGTGATTGGGCTATATAAGGAGTTCGAATCAGCCTCATTCGAACTATTCTCAGCTTCCCCTACCCCACCAAATCTCAGAGAAAACGACCCAGATTCTCTCCGACAAAGACCTGAACGGAATACTCTGCTGATGGGGGACGATCCGGCACGGTTATATCGCTTGGACGGAGTCGCCCATATAGCTGGGGTCATCAACGAGGAGGTTAGTACGGATATAACTTTGTTCTACCAGTACATGTGTGTTAGTGGTTTTGCATGCGGGTTAGATGGTGGTTTATGTTAGTGGTTTATGTTAGTGGTTTATGTTAGCGGTTTATGTTAGCGGTTTATGTTGGTGGTTTATCTTAGTGGTTTATCTATGTGGTTTATGTAAGTGGTTTAAGTTAACGGTTTATGTTAGTGGTTTATGTTAGTGGTTTATGTTAGCGGTTTAGTTGTGGTTGTTTAATGTTAGATCTTTCATGTCAGTGGTTTATGCTGGTTTCTTATGTTAGTTGTTTATGCTAGTGGTACTCGTTCATGGAATTTTAAGCGCTTATATTTGGTACGATTTTTTGCTTTATCAATTATCGTGTTGATTATCTTTGTCACTGGTAATTAAGTTGGTTCTAATAATGCGGTTCATTTCTTCCGCAGCCTCAGCGATGCATCAGGAGCATGCGGCGGCAGCAGGGCATGGTCCTCGATGACAGATACGTTCCGTACCTGCAGATGGCTGGTCTTTACCATCTTGCAAGCGTGACTGGGGGTGGCTTGAGCGTGCTATGGAGGATGATGACGAGGCCGGCCCCGCTGGGGGTCGACGACGACGCCATCCTGGCAGAGGTAGAGGGCGTGCTGCGGTTCATGCCGCTGCACCTGACCCTGAGGACGATGACGATGATCAGCATGGGCCCGAGGGCGGGGATGGTGCAGGGGTGGCTGCAGTTGTTGGTGTTAGTACCCAGGATGGGGTGCACGAAGGTGAGTGGTATGGCTCAGGGATGGGTGACGGGGCTGAGCCTAGTGACGCTGGACTTGGGTCGGGTCCTTTTGGACATTACTTTGTTGGAGTACCCACCGACGACCAGCCTCAGCAGGACGGTACTCCATGGGTTATTCTCGGATCACAGTGGCAGGACTTCCTTGGGGCAGATACGCTTGATGCGGACTTCGGCAGTCCACGGTTTCTAGAGGAGATTACGGCTATCATGCAGGAAGACGAGCCAGGCAGGAGGCGTCCTCAGACCCTTGGCACGCAGGCACCCTTAGATGTTGATCTGAACGAGCCTGCTACGACACCTGTTGGTGACCAGTTTGGTTTGGGAGGTACCCCACATTCCGCTTACACCGCTGCATCACAGTCTGTCGCCGGGCCGTCTGCCGCACCTGTCCATTTTACGCCACCCGCACAGCCTGCCCCGCATGAGGACGCAGATGAGATAGAGGATGAGGAGCCGTTTATCCGCAGAGGTCAGAGGCCACGGGTACCCCGTCGTTGTGGGACAGGCTCCCACTTGTTTAGATGATTTACTTTTCATGTATTTTGGACGTTAGGGTTCACTCATGTACCTGACCCATGTGGATTACTGTTGTTACTTTAGAGCTGTTTTTCCTTGTTATTTCTTCATCTTATTGTACTTAAAAATCTGGTATTTACCTAGTGGATTAGTGAATATGTATTATCATTGAATCATATAACACTTTAGTTATCAACTTTTGCATTCATGGGATTTCTAGCTATATTCAAATTCAGATGCAACTTTTTCATTACTAGAAGGTAAAAAGATCAACAGATTACATAAGTCATCTAACATAACATTTAAAAGGAAAAAAAAAATCAATAAACACTAACAATAACAAGATCGCTACTACTGGCCCCCCGTGTGAGACGGTCCTCCAAGCTGTGGGCAACTCCTGCGGGTGTGTCCGGGTTGGCGACAAAGGCCACACCTCTTTGGCCGATTCGGATCTGCCTCGTCCATATTCGTCCGTATCCTAGTGGATCTCGGACGACCCTCTCTCGCAAGCCTCTTGGCAGGGTCCGGGATCACGGTTGGCCCGTCGTAAGGTGGCCAGAAGCCCTCCGGTATCGGCGGTGTGAATCCCATCTGGTACACACGGAACACTGAACTAATCTGATACACGCTGTGAACATAAGAGGACCAGGTAACCCGTGAGTAGGCGCAGCAGGCAAGTGCGTGCTGGCACGGGAAATGAAGTGCCTGGAAGTACCCGCAGTCACAGGTCCGAGACGCAAGCGATACTCTGTAGGTACCCAATGAGAAAGAGCCCGTCGGAGTGGTCTCGGCTACGGTGAACTAGGAGTTATCCCGGTCATACAAAGTCACCGTGAAGCACCTCGCAGTCTTCAAGTTGGCCTCTATACACTTCACCAAGTACTGACTGAATTGCTGTCCGGTTCCCATCTGGGCCTCAGCCTCTCTCCCCTTGCGAAAAAGAGTTCCGCAAGCCTTCCATATGTTGCCTTCACCAAAGAGCATACAGGGAGGTTTCTGACACCCTTTAGGATTGAGTTCACACACTCCGAGATATTCGTCGTCATGTGACCGAATCTCCGTCCCTCGTCACGATGCTGAGTCCACAAGGAATAATCAATCCGGTTCGCCCACTCACACATCGCCGGGTCTTCAGACCGAAGAATATCAAACCAGTAATCAAACTCAACCTCGGTCTTGGCATATGCGGCATTCACTAGAAGCCTACGTGCGTCCTTGCCCTTGAAGGTAAGGGCAAAATTAGCCGCTACGTGTCGAATGCAGAATGCACGGTATGCAGATGGAGGTAACCAACCTCCGTTTGGAGCCTCAAGCGCAGCCTTTATGCCGTTATGCCTGTCCGATATAACCAGAAGACCGGGCTGCGGTGTCACGTGCTGTCTAAGGTGGGAGAGAAAGAAAGACCAAGACTCTGCATTCTCACCTTCTACTAGTGCGAATGCAACGGGTAGAATGTTGGAGTTCCCGTCCTGTGCAATCTTGATGAGCAAAGTACCCCCGTACTTCCCATACAGATGGGTCCCGTCAATGCTAACTAGGGGCTTGCAATGGCGAAATGCCTGGATGAGCGGTGGAAACGTCCAGAAAAGTCTGTGGAAAAAAGCTTGAGACTCGTCTACTTGTCCACTAACTCGAACGGGGCTCGTCCGTAGGATTGCAACAGTACCGGGCATCGTCAACTGGACTCCCAAAACCCACCTGGGGAGCTCGTTGTATGACTCATCCCAGTCACCGTATACGAGGGCAATTGCCTTCTGCTTCGCCATCCAGACCCTCCTGTAAGTCGGCCTAAACCCGAAGTGTGCTGCCGTGGCATTTAGGAGCACCTTGATGCTGACGGATGCATCAGCCCTAACCATTGGCATAACGAACGCGAAAATCACATGATAATCCAAGCTCCTGTGGTCACTCGAGATGGAGGTCGCAAGACAAGTGTGAGGTCCATTGTACCGCTTGACCTCCCAAATGCCCTTGCGCTTCCGCAGACTCAGTCGAATCAACCATGTGCACCCATTCCCAAACTCAGAACACTTGCCCACATAACGGCGATGATCAGACTCCACAACCTTGTACTGTACCCCTCGCCGGATGCTGTAAGTCTTCACACTTAACAGGGCCTCGTCTTTATCCTGAAATTGCTGACCAACCTGGAACTCTGTCAAACCAGCAGTCCCTTCAGCATCTCTAGCTCCGAATCCAACAGAGTGCCCTGAAACACCCTCTTGCCTCATGGCATCCAGGTCCAAAGAGGAAAAATGTGGTGGATACTGCTGTGTGCCAGAACTAGATCCACCGACCACCAATGCAGGCTCAGTCGCTCCAACCTCGTCGCCGCTGTCATCCTCAATCATATCCGGCTCGACGTCGTCCTCCTCTACATCACCCAACACTCCGTCTCCGACGCCAACCGGTGGAACTCCCTGTAAAGCGTTCGGCAGAATATCAACTGATCCTACCACATCGCCTACTCCATCATTCAGATCAACAGCAAAAGACGGGGAGGCGACTGGTTGGACCGCTGGCTCGTACACAGGGACGGACGAAGAAGCAACGGCAGGCCTGGAACTCGAACCGGCTGCCGCTGCTTCAGTGGTGGCATTCCGGTTCGAACCCCCTGAGCTGGATACCACATCAACCAACTTTGCCAACAACTCTGGTGTCCTCACCTCGGGAAACTGCCTCCGACATAGAAACATGACTTGCAGGTCCTCATCACTACCAATCGTGAAGCAATCATACTTCACGGTATCCTGCAAGACAGTGATTGGAATGCGATAGAAAAACTTCTTCACTCGCTTCGCACCTTCCAGACCAAGTTTAATCAGCACAGATCTAACAAGGTCATCATAGCTCGTCGTTGGTTTCACGACAATACAGAGAGGATCTTTATCTGTAAACTTCACACCGGAGCGAGTTTTCCTCTTTATGGATCCTCTGTGGTGAACCAAAACCACAAAACTCTCCTCACTAGCCATATTACACCCTCTATGAGAGCAACTCACGTTTAGAACCATATATATACTGCACTGTCTACCACTAAATCGAACCGGACTGGTTCGAATTCGGTTTGTGTAATTCGAACCAGCCTGGTTCGAATTACTTGATGCAGCGTCTCCCCATATAATTCGAACCAGCTTGGTTCGAATTATGTGCAACAGTTTCCTCGCCTGTAATTCGAACCACCCTGGTTCGATTTACTTCAATCAATTTCTCTCTTAGTAATTCGAACCACCCTGGTTCGAATTACTCATGAATAGAGTTCGAACCATACTGGTTCGAATTATATAAATATAGGGTTTGGCTCATTGCAGAAACGAATTTCACTTTGGCTCATTTAGGTAATTTGTAACTTCCCTTGGTTTATTCTAGTTTTTTGCCCTAAAATTATCATATTGCCTTAAGTTATTTTTTCTTAATAATTTTTTCTTCTTTTAATTTATGTAAATTGTTACTGGATATAAGATATTTAAAATTGTTCAAAATACCATGTAACGTACAAAAATTTAGTAATTCTAATTTTTAATGCGAGAAAGTCTGGGGTAGCAATTTTATTAAAATCTAACCGGCATTTAATCTGTAAAAAAAAAGTAAACAGTTTTATATCATTATATGTAATCTCACACTATTAAAAATATTAATAATAATTAATTAATGACTACAAATTACAAAATATACTGCCCTTAACACTCTTCTTTTAATCCATTAAGCTATTAAATTTCTATAGGACAGTGGATATTAGATTTTTTGGTATTATAAATAGATAGACAGATATAATACAATTGTAATTTTTACCTCAACTCAAAGTGTTAATATAGAATCAAAATTTAAGAAATGTAAACCTAACTCGTAATATATATAATTTGATGACATAAATTAATTTAAATAAATAAAAAAATGTGAATCTTAAATAAACCAAATTACTAGAAATAAACAATTAAAATCTCAAGTAAATCATTTAAAGGATGATTTTTGTAAAAATTACATGGATGGTATCTATGTAACTTTTACTCCACGTCCTACATCCCCGCTTGTTTTACACGTACTTCTTATAACCTAGATAACGAATCCTTATTTTGCATTATCAATATTTCTCAACGTAAACTTTTTCATACAACGTAAACTTCTTTCGCGTTCTTCTTCTTCTTCTTCTTCTTCTTCTTCTTTAACCTAATTAAATTCGTTGTTCTCCTCTTTCATGTTTTTCTTCTTTGCATTATGGATCTGGATTGATTCAACGCAATTATCTTCGTTGTTCATCTTCTTTTTCATTTTCTTCTTCGATCTGCACTTTTGAATTGAAACAATGAATGAATCAACTTCAAATCAATTGAATGAGTGCAATTTTGATGATTCTTCTCAAACGCATCAATTTGATGAGGTTTGGATTATTGAATTCTGAATCGAATTTAATGGAATGAAATTTCTAATTTTATTTGAAGTGAATTGAATGGACTGAGGTGATCTACATCTGAATTGAATTCAATTGAATTGATAATATGTAACTGTGAGTACTTGTGAGTGTCAGTAATTGTGAGTAACTCTGAGTAAATGTGAGTAACTTTTCGGTTCGGTAAGTATTAAAGAGGTGGTTCATCACTTTCATGTTTTCGGTTCGATCCGCAGAAAGGAGTCTAAGAAAAATTAGACCAATATGTTCTGTTTTCTTCCCTAAGCACTATATAATTGTTTCACCATAAGTAAGATTTTGGTTCACCATAACTAAGATTTCGGTTCACCATGAGTACTGTGTTCGGTTCACCATGAGTACTGTGTTCGGTTCATTCTGCACTATTCAAAACTCTTCTTCCTCACCTTCTACTGCTTCTTCACCAGAGAGAGAATGAGGAAAAGAAAAAAAAAATACAGCAGCAACAACAACAAAAGAATGACGATAGGGTTTCAGGGTTTAGGGTTTATGGGTTCAGGGTTCAGTATACTGGGGTTCAGTGTGTTTTAAACTTTCGGTTTGCCCCGTGTATTAATTTCGGTTCACCGTGTTCATGGTTGACAGTTTAAAGCTTAAGAGTCTAGGGTTTAGGGTTCAGGGTTCAGGGTTTTAGGGGTTAGGTTTACGGTAGGGTTTAGGGTTTACGATAGGGTTCAGGGTTTAGGGTTTAGGGTTTAGCATTTAGGGTTCAGAGTTCAGTGTTCAGGGTTCGGGTTTAGGGTTTAGGGTTTAGCGTTCAGGGTTTAGAGTTCAGAGTTCAGGGTTCGGGTTCACGGTTTAGGGTTTAGGGTTTAGGTTTTACGGTGTAGGATTTAGAGTTTTAGGGATTTAGGGTTTATGGGTTCAAGGTTCAGTGTTCAGTGTTCAGGGTTCTGATTTTAGTGTTTAGAGTTTAGGGGTTCATAATTTTTTGGTAAACAGGAGAGCGATTTGGATTACTCTTCTGAAACAAATCAAACTGACAAAGTTTGGATTATTCAATTTTGAATCAAATTGAATGGAATGCAATTGCTAATTTGAATTGAATTAAATGGACGGAGGTGTACTGAATTGAATTGAATTGAATTGATAATATGTAAATTGTATGCAGAGTTATTTGAATTTGATTTTATATAATGGATTATGTTTCGTTCACTCAATACTATACAATTGTGTTGTTTTCGGTTCACCATGAGTACCGATTCACCATGATTACTGTGTTCGGTTCATTTTGCAGAAAGCTGTTTGAATTTGATTTTATATAATGGATTATGTTTTCGGTTCACCATGAGTACTGTGTTCGGTTCATTCTGCAGAAAGCTGTTTGAATTTGATTTTATATAATGGATTATGTTTCGTTCACTTAGTACTATACAATTGTATTGTTTTCGATTTACCATGAGTACTGTGTTCGGTTCATCATGAGTACTACTTCTTCACCAGAGAGAAGGAGGAAAAGACAAAAAATACAGTAGCAACAATAACAAAAGAATGACGATAAGGAGAAAACACGTGAAGAAAAAGGAACGCGAAAAAGGAGGAGAACGAGGAACGCGAAGAAGAAGGCGAATAAAAAGAAGACGCTCCGTGCGTAAACGAGCGTTAAAAGAAGAAGAGGAAGAAGTGCGGGAGAAGAAAAAGAAGTGTGAGGGAGAAGAAGCGTGGGACGATTTCGTGTGTATTGAGCGCGTGTATTTCACGTTTCATTTAATGGTATTGAGTTTTGTTTTTGTGTTGGGCCAACTTTATTACATGGTTACATGGATGTGTAGCATCCCATATATATAAACTAGGTTAGAGTAAGATTGTAAGAAAACAAGGCAACAAGCAACCAGATATTCAATAGAACTAGCAAAAATAAACCGATCGATAAGGAGCATAGAAGAATCTGCAAAGCCAACGGCAGCAACAACAACAACACAGCAGCGAGAAGAGAAATGAAAGGAGAGATTGAGAGAGAAGCAGGACAGGTAGAGTACTGACAGAGGAGAAGAGAGGAGAGCGATCAAGATGGTGCGAGACTGGGAGAGGTTGAGCCACCGCTACAGCGCCAGAAGCACATAGGAGAGAATGGAGGCATGAAGCTGAACACACATAAACCTAGGGTTCAAGCCTGGCGATTTGGCGTGCTTAACACTGCTTCTCTGAGACGCAGAGCAAGAACGTGACGAAAGGGAGGAATAGAATGAGAATCGATTTTGCGATTCTAACTACCTTTTAAAAACCCTCAGAAAACTGACCTACTGTTAAACTCTTGGGGCACTGGGCACTAGAATGAAGTTGGAGCAAGGAAGCATAAAATACGTCTGCCTTACTCAGAGTCTCATGCCTTTCCTTTTCCACAACAATGACATCTGCATTTTTAATTGTGGATAGACCATGTGCCACAACTCTCTCTGACTCTGCATCCAATGCACTGTGGCCAGTGGCCTCATCCAGTTGCAATATTTGATTAAAATGCATTTTCATCATGTTGATACTAACATGAAATAGAGTTTGAAATAAGGGTGAATGGATGGTCAAACATAGTATTTAGAGAAGGAGGCTTCTAATGATTAACAATGTCACTCTGATATGTTTAATCAGATTAAGTGGTGCTAAAAGAGTTAATACTAAGTACCCTTAAAACATCTGAGAATGATGTCTTGCCATCCTTCACAAATCTAGCTCCAGCATAGAAACAGGTTGCATAGACACAGTGGAGAAAGAAAAATGAAACCCCAAATCCTATTCCACTGATCAAGCCTTTTCTTTTTCCTTTTCCATTAGACCTTCATATTTCTTTTTGTATAGCTTCATAACTGTTTCTTCAGCACAGAAAGATGCTACTGTTCTTATACTTCCAACTGCATCATGAGCAACCTGGCTTGCTTCCTCATACATCCGATGCATTAAATTTGCATATTATTATATACAATCTCGCTACGTTACCAACAACATTTCTGCCAACATCTGCCAACTCTTATTTACAAGTGTGTTTAATGGAAGTGTCTTTGTGAATGTATTGTGGATGTGTCTAATAAAAATGTCTTTTTTATAGCTGTGTTTAATAGAAATGTCTTTATAGATATATTTTTTGGATGTGTTTCTTTATATATGTGTTTAAAATATAATAATTAATCATTATTGGCAATAAGTTGGCAGATAATATGTTGATACCTGAACTTTTCTTATTATATATATAGATATAGAATTACTCATATAGCATTATGGTATAAGAAAGGTTTAATTCTTAAACTGTTTCTTTAACAACCAATACTAATATCCTCCGTAAAAAGTAAAAAATGCAGTGTTTTCTAAAAATTAAGCAGCGCTTTTATTTAAAAAATATTTAATGAAGAACCAAAAACAACTTTTGAAGAAATCACAACTCTTCGACACAACAATATAATAATAAACTCACTCAAAGAATTGGCCACGTAACCAAAACAAGGTCCAAGCAAAGGACCTACATTCATCCTTCCATTTGAATCAATTTGTCAACTCTCCTTTAAGAATAGACAAAGCTAAAATAGAAAGACGAAAGTGAAGCAGAAGCAAGGTATATATATCAGAGTACGTATGTAGTAGGATTTAACCGAATGTACAATTTAATTATAAAAAAAATACTATTCATACATATCAGTTATTAAAATCTATCGTTATATATTTATATATAATTTAATTTATTTTTACTCAGGAACGGATCCAGAAATATTATCATAGGAGGCCAATAACACATATAATATTAAAAATTATGTAAAAAATTATATAATATAAGATGTATTACAAAAATATACCGATAGAGAATATATTTTAAAGTACAAAAAATATGTGGGTATTTTTTACTAACGAAGTGATCGATTCTTCGTATCATAAAATTCATCGATAATAGAATTTGTGTCAAATTTTTCAACAATTTTCTTTTTAATATAATAAAGATAATTAGCAAGAAATTCATCTTTCATTTTGTTTCTTAGTTATTTTTCACAATATTCATAGTTAAAAAATCTCTTAATTGTAGCAGTTGAAACAGAGAGAATTAATATCAAATGAATAAAAAATGATGGTCACAAAAAAAAAAGAATTCACTTTATGAGATTTAAAATTTTTTATTTAATTAAAAATATTAGTAATAATATCTTTTTCAGTTTTTTAAATATTATTACTTACTTTTTAAATATTAAAAATTATTAATATTTAAATTAGACTGAACTTTTATTTATACTAGACTAAATACTAAATAATTTTTTTTAAATTAAATATGCATAATAACTTATTATTATTAATTTTTTTTAAAAAAAGATAGGGTCGAGGCCTCCACTCGCCTCTTATGTCCTCCCTGTTTTTATTGTATATTTTAATATATATTTTATAATAATACTAATTTTAATATTTTAATATATATAATATTTTTTTATTGAAGATAAAAAGACTCGAATACAATATCTTAAATGAATATGAAAAGACTATGCCATTTGAGTTATAACTCATTAATTAATATATATAATATTATTATTTAATTATTTTCAGAACATGCATTTTTACCATATTAACTATATTATAAATATACTAAAAATAATTACTAAAATTAATTATTAATATAAAATATATATTAAAATATAAAATATATCTTAAAAATAAATTAAATAATATATATTTATATATATTAACTATTTTTATGTTTAGTATAAATGATATATTTTTATTTCATGGGATCACGTAAACACTAAATAGGCAAAGACCTTAGCATATGCATTATTGATTGAGAGATATTAAAAAAGAGCTTATAATAATAATAGTAAAAATAATAATAATAATAATAATAATAATAATAATAATAATAATAATAATCCATGAGAGCATGCATTTGATGGAGGAAGGGATGGCGATGATCTTGTTCAACGCACCACGTCATCAAACGAATTCCTTTGTTTGGGAGGAGGGTGAGAGGCATGTACCCCACAATTCCTACGGGGATTATGCTTGACCCTTGTATGGGCACCACGTGTACCGGTGGACCCCACCCGAAGTCAACTTGGTTGAATCCCAGCCTCCCCCACTCCGATATGAAGAGCGTCCTGTAGCTCAAAGGAGGGGCAAAAGGGTCATCCCAACAGTCACCCTTCAAATACTTGCCAAACTCGGACGGTAATTTGGTCTTTGCATCTTGTATCATTTTCACCACATCGAAGAGCGACGCGTCTCTGAGCGACTCGTAGGAAGCGGTGATCGTCACTGGGAAGAAACAGTTGCCGTAGAAGCCAGCGGGGAGAGGAGGGTCCAAGATTTGACGGCAGTTAGCGAAGAACACAAGCTTCAGCTCGGCGTTGGATTCGAAATCAATGGCTCTTGCTCTGCTTGTCCATAATCCCGCGGCTACGATTTCGAAGGAAGAGCAAGCGAGTCCGGTGAGCCGCTGAAAGTCTTGCTTGAGGTTGTTGATTCGATGCATGGGGATGTCTACGGTAGCGTGTTCTAGCTTGTAGCTTGGCATGGTTGGTGGTAGTTTAGGGAGTGGAGGTGGCGACGGTGATGGTGGTGGTGAGGGAGCGAAGTGTCTGTGCCAGAGCGGTTCAATGGTGGGGTTGTGAAGACCTCTAGCTAGCTCCCCTACGGCGTTGAGAAATTGAGCAGCACCAAGGCCATCGCATATGGTGTGGCAGAATACGAGGCCTATCACAAATCCTCCACATCCAAATTGTGTCACCTGATCATAAGATGCATGAAAAATCATTCAATCTAACGGGCAACCAAAATCAAAACAAAAAACTACCCGCCCACAAAAAATTTGCCACTAAATTAGTTATGGAGCATGTTTATAAAAAAAAAATGAGAAAGCCTACAGCACCTTTATTAAAAGGAAAAGTTTAAATTTTGGTGTTTTCTGACCGGCACTTAATCATCAAAAGAAAAGTGAGTGATTTCTCATCATTGGATGTAATCTCACACTATTAAAAATACTATTGATGGCCAATTAATGATTATAAAATACCAAAATTGTTAGCCCCTAGCATTACCATTATTAAAATTTAGTTAGTACTTAATTATTAGATGTTATTTCACATTATTAAAAATATTAATAATAGTTAATTGATGACTACATATCACAAATTCTGCTAATTCCTAGTACTCCTTTTTTAGAAGTTATAATCTTATTATATTTCATATTTTAATATATGTTATATATACATCACTAATTTAATAACTAATTTTTATGTACAACAAATATGTATATAATAGAAGTTAGTTAATGTTATATCTAATTAATGACTCAAAATAAATTAAAGACTTTTATTAATATTAATATTTTTATACTTTTAAAATTTATGATTTGTTATTTAAAATTTAATATTTAAGATTTAAAAAATAATGTTTTTTCCAAGTGTTAGGCCAAAATTATTGTTGGTCATGTATTGGTCAACTTGAATAATAAAATCTTTTTTAAAAGTAATTAGGGACTAATTTTAGTATACGAATATTATTTTTAAAGATTTTTTAATGAGTTTAAAAAAATTTTAAAAGTAAAAATAAAAATATTAAAAAAATAAAATATACATTTTTTAGAAATTATAATTTTTTTTAAATATTTTAATATAATAAATAAATAAATAATATTTTTATATAAAATATTTAAACATTAAATTTTTTTTTTATTTTTTTAAAAAATTATTTTAAAAAATTATTTTTTAAAAAACTTGTCCAAAAAATCCGTTATGTATTTGTATAAATATATGTGATATTTATTTTGTACCTTATATATTTTAACATATATTATATATACATAATTAATTTGATAATTGATTTTTTGTGTACAATTAATATGTTTATAATAAAAATTAGTTCATATTATATATCAAGATTAGGTTATATCTGATTAATGACTCGGAATAAAATTAAAACTTATTAATATTAATATTTTTACACTATTAGAATTTATAAATCTGTATTTAAAATTTAAAATTTAATACTTAATTAAAATTTAAAAAATATTTTTTTTTCCAAGTGTTAGGCCAAAAATATTGTTGGTCATGTATTGGTGAACTTGAATAATCAAAATCTTTTATTAGTTAACTAACTAAAGTTTATCAAATCAAAGACATATATACCTGCATTTTGACAAGGGGGTCAATGCCTTCGGTTTGAGGAACATCATCAGGAAGAAGATGATCATACGGAATAGACTGAATGTCATCAAAGAAATGAAGAGATTGAAGAGTGCAATCAGTAGAAGCCTCAACAAACCAGGCACCGTCCCCGGAGCATTGAACTTGGAGGCACCCTGCTTCATCATTTTGTTCCGATTTGTGAATGAGGCGCCCAGCAAGAGGGTATAAGGAACCAATGCTCTAGACAAGGCTTCTCTTATGACACTTGCAGCTTCAGGGCCATGGCTGAACACATGCAACGTTCTGGCATCGCACCTTAGAACAGGTATCTTATCGATCAATGATAGGTCTAGTGTGGTCAATGGTGTCTCTTCAGCTGGCTTAACGACACTACGTTTTGTTCTTATCACACACATGGTGCGATGCCCATCATGCTAACTAGAAAGGTTGCTATGGAGATCCAATTTTTGGCATATCAATATGAATTCTAATGTTTATTTATAATTGATCAAATCTTTATACTGGAATATTTTTCTATTTCAGGTTCTTGGCTTTTAAGTCTGAACTTTTTGTTTGGTGGATTAAGTACAAAACTGCACTCCTCCGCCAAGCATTTTTAATTTTTTATTCTTCTTATTCTTGTTATTATTACTAGTTATATTAGATATCCAAAAATATTATTATTTTTTATTTTGTTTAACAATAATTTGCATTTATATTTACAGATATTTTACATATAAAGAGTATATAATTTATTTGTATTTATATTTATCAGAGTTTGCACACATAAATTAATACAATTTATATCTAAATTTTTTAAAATTTATACACATAAATTAATAAAATTTATTTATTAAAATAATTTATTATTAATATTGATCAAATAATAATAAAAAATACTAAAAACTACTTGTTTAAAAAAATTGTATTATTATTATTCTTATTTGCTCTGATATCTCTGCTTTTGTTTCAAGGATTTTATATATGCTAGTGTACTATTTATTAATTCCTTTTTTTATAAATTAGATATAAATAATAGTACTAAATTTGATATTAATCGAAATAGTAAGCATATTACATTAAAGCTACAAAATTATGGATTCGAATTTGATAATTAAAAAAATTATAAATTATATTTAATAAAAGGGGCACTCTCCTATATAGATTGAAGTTATACAGAGGAAATATAAATTTTTTATAGTTATTTTTTATTATTTTATTAATATTCAAAATGTGGGTTTTAATTTTTTCAATTTCTTTTTCATCCTATAAAAAAAAGATCTGTAAACTTACATTTTTATTATATAATTCACCTTAATAAAAAATATTTTAAAAAAAAAATATATACATTAATTTTGTCCAATATTCTCTTTATATATATATATATATATATATATATATATATATATATATATATATATATATCACTCAACATTCAAGAATATTACGGAATTTTATGTTATTATACCTGTCTATGAAGTGTAATGAGATATTATAGATTGAGTGAGCTACCAATCTAGTTTTTGTTTATTTTTTAGAGTGATAATGCAATTTTTTAAAATAAAAATATTTTTTTTTGTTTTTGTCCTTTATCTTTATTTTTGTGACACAATATGACAGTTTTTGTGGGTGTTTTTCTGATAATTTTAAACAGAAAACACTAACGTATGAGGTTTAGAAATAAATATAGATCTAATTGTCTCTAAATTTAAATTAGTTAAAAGTTTATTTGTCTTTATTTTTTAAATAATATTTTTTTAAATTATTTTTTATTAATAATTATATTAATATTATTTTTAATAAATTATTAAATATATAGTATAATAAGTACAAACTAATTAACAAGCTATTCAAATTTAAAATATAATTCATTAGGAAGCTAAATAAATAATTCTCAAATATAATTTTTAAATATATAAATAATAAATATTAAAATACGATTAATACATTAATAATAATAATCTTATGATATATTATTAGTATTATGTTCTAGATTATTTTTACAATAAAGTGAAAATTAATAAACATATTATTTGATATATAGTAAATTTTTTTTGAGTAATAACAAATTTAATTTTTTATCTCTTTAAACTAAATTAATAATTCTATTTGTTATCTTTGTATTAAAATTCACTATGAGTAGGCTACTAATACTAAACGAAATAAAAACATAATATATATTATAGAGACCACTTATAAACTCAACAAACTCAAAGCATCAATAATATTATTAATATATTAATGATACATATTGTCATAAAGTTATAGATCGATAAAAATTTATCAATATAAGAATAATGTAGATTAATTAAAATTTTAAGTATATTAAAATTTAATTAAATTTATATATATTTTACTCAAAATATACATAAAATTTTAATTGATTTTGAGTAAAATATATGTAAATTTAATTGAATTTTAATATACGTAAAATTTTAATTAATCCATGTTATTCTTATATTGATAAATCTTTATCGATTTGTAACTTTATGATAAGGGAGTCACTCAGATCAAGATGTTTTCTAGTAATTAAAATTTAATACATATAATCGATTAAATAGTATTATTTTTGTCAAAATTAGATCAGATAAATTAATTTGACCAAAAAATCGATAAACCAAACTTTGAACTGATCTACATTAATATTTTTTTTATAGAAAATAACTAAAATACTTCTTTATATATATATATATATATTGAAATCCTAAATCCTAATCCTATAACGACAAAGAGAAAAGAGAAGGGTTAGAATTTAAGATTCTCAAAATTTATATATATATATATATATATAATAAAAAGAGTATTTTAGTCATTTTTTATAATAAGAATATTATAGTTATTTTTTATAAAAAAATATTAATTTAAACCGATTCAAGGTATAGTTTATTGATTTTTTGGCCAATTCAATTTATCTGATATAATTTTGATAAAAATAACATAGTTTAATCAATTATATGTATCGAATTTTAATGACTAAAAAATATCTTTAAAAAAAAGACATTTTAAACGTGTTTATCTGAGTGACTCCCTTATGACAATCTGTATTATTAATAGATTAATAATAGAGATAAATACCAAATCGGTACTCGAAAGATTCTAAAACTGATAAAATGGTACCAGAACCTCCATCACTCCCCCTCCCTCCTTCAACACCACCACTCACAGCAACAACAACTTCAACATCAACAACAACAACAATCTCAACCATCAAGGACCACCATCACCACTATCGTAGCCACAATAAGGTTTGGCAATGAAAATCATAAACGAAGCAATGTTTTCAATTGGACAATGAGGTCCATAGATCCTTGCAACAAAGAACGAAAAACTGTTAGTGGAAACGACAGCGTTGGCCTGAGGCTGAGTGTAAGACCCCAAATTTTCGAAAATTAAATAATTAACTAATGAGTTAATTATGATCTATTATTTTATTTAAAGAAAATTATTTTCTTAAAAGTAATTAAATTAAATTTTATTATTATTATTATTATTATTATTATTTCTAGGGTCCTTCGGTGGTTTCACTAAGGAAACAAAGAAAAAACAAAAAGGCAAAGGCTTATGCATGCATGTACATATATATATGACGGAAGATCAAATGGATGACACATAAGCATCCATTTCTCAACAAAACTTTATCATTCAGTTTCAAACTCATTGCATGCAAAAGGGAAAGAGTGACCGAGAGAGAAAGAGAGAGAACCGTAACCCATCAAATTTCTGCCTTCAATTTCTCGCGATCCGTAACTCCAATAAAAAATCTAATCCGATAAAAGTGTTCGTATCCTTCTCCTCTACGTGTTGGCGTTATTTTTGTCCAGTGGAAGTCGACGGTGACGTAGCTCCCCTACCCCTTAAGTTCGGTTAACTGGAGTTCTAGGAAGCACAGACGATTTCTGACGCTTTCTCCTTCAGCAGCTCGGTCAGAAAGCTTCTCCGGAACTTTCGATAATTTTAATTTCGTATGAAGGTAGGGAATTTATTTTTAAAGATAAACGTTTTTAATTTAGAATGCCTACAAAATTAATTGAATAATTATATATATATTAATAATAGTAATGTTATTGAGTATGGATTATTGCTCTGAATGTGACTGTTTTCTGATTACTAAGAATTTCGCTGATTTGAGAATTGTTGAGAAAAAGGCTGGTGAATTGTTGAGGAATAAGGAACCCGTAAGGGTGGTTTAGACCGAATTTTAGAGAAAATGCCGCCGAAATTTTATAAAATCTGAGGTTTTATTTGAAAAGTTATTTTAAAAGATTTGGTTTTGGAAAATTAAATTATTTAAAATATATTTAGTTAAGGAAAATTTATTCTATTTTAAAGTTTGATTTATTAAGAAAAATATAATGTTTTAAACCCAATCTTTTAAGGAGAGATTTTGTTTTAAGTAAAGATTTGAGCTCAGTTTATTAAGAAAAGGAATCTCTGCCACAGGAGAGCAGAGAACAAGGATTTAAAGAATATATTAATTAATGAAGTGTCTGTCACAGGAGAGCAGATGTGACATTGTTTGGGCCTTAGTGCCAAATGTAAAGTGGGGACGCCCACACACTGAGAACTGTTTTCCAGATGTACGCTTATTGATTTGGAAAGTCACACTGATGCGGCCTAGCCGTACGACTTATAAGCACACTGATGCATCTGGAAAGCCATATCTGGGACTTGTGCCCGGATAATGTCGGGAGCGGGTAGGCAACCGACACATGAGCTCATGGCCTGCGTTAGGGATAGACATGCATCATGTTGTTTGCACATTTGCATTTGATTGCGCTTGCTTGTCTTATTACTTTGTGATTGTATTGTTTGTCTTGTTGTGACTTGCTTGTACATTGAATTGAATCTCTTGCTTGCACTACTTGTTTGTGAGTGTATTAAAGTGATTACGAGTTGACATTTGACGGAGGATTAACTATGTGGCTGAGAGACAGAAAATGTGACTAATTTTTATATTTAAGTTTTGTTTTGAGTTAAGAGATTTTAAAAGGAAGTAATTAATTATCTAAAGTAGAACCAAGAGTATTTTCAAAGGGTTTGATAAAAATATATTTTTATTGAGTAAAGTTAATTATTTGTACTTTATATCATTACTTTTACGGCATTCCCATTCCCTACTGAGAACGTGTGGTTTGTTCTCACCCCAAATCTTCCACCCTTTCAGTGACACAGGTTCGGAGATTCAGTAAAAAGTTGCAGATGATTCGTAGATTTACTTGTGATTCCTGTTGTTTTTATAGAGTTCCCTCGTCCTTGTTGCTTTAGGGTTTTTATTTTATCCAGAGGGATAGGTATTGTATTTGAGTTTTACATTGAATTTAATCGTATAACATCTATTATTATTAGTAATTATGTGATTATTATTATTTGAAGATCTTTTGTTATGTGATTTTTAATTACTAAAATCTATTTTCTGAAATTTTCTTAAAAACGGAAACGCGATATCGACGTAAAGGCTCAATAGTAAATTTATAATAAAAGAAATCAGGTCCGTAACGCCTTACTTTTGGTACGATCATGACGTGCTAACAGTTAGGGTGTTACACTGAGCGACGGTAGCGTCCTGCGGCGTATGCCATGAGGAGGAAAGAGGAGAAGTGTGACGGAGAGAGATCTGGCAGATAGAGCCGATCCAGTGAGATCTGGCGCTGATGATACGCAAATTGCGGATTTGGACCAGGGCACCGGGTTTTAGGTACTTGTGGAAGTTGTGTGGGTGTTGACGAAGGGAGGGAAGAGTGTGCATTGGGGAGGGGGCTGCGATAGGGAGGGGGTTGCGATGGGGAGGGAGAGGAAGGGGGAATGTGCGTTGGGAGCGGGGCTGTGTCGGGGAGGGAGAGTGTGTGTTGGGGAGGGGGCTTTAGTGGTGGTTTGCCAGGTCATCAAAATATGGTGGCCACGTCATCATTTTACTTGTTGGAGATTTGTTCTGGCGAGTTTGAGGACACGCTTGTCAAATTTTAAAATTTTTTAGGGACTATTTTGTCAATAACAAAAATCAGGTACTATTTTGCCAGCGCCAAAATATTTTGGGTACCGATTTGATATTTACCTCTTAATAATATTATTGATGCTTTGAATTTGTTGAGTTTATAAATAATTTCCATAATATATATATATATATATATATATATATATATATATATATATATATATATATATATATGTTTTAGTGCAAAGATACTAAATAGAATTATTAATTTAGTTTAAAGAGATGAAAAATTAAAATTGTTATTACTCATATATTGAATAATGTGTTCATTAATTTTTACTTTATTATAAAAATGATCTAGATCATAATATTAATAATATATTATAGAATTATTATTATTAATATATTAACTGTATTTTAATGTTTATTATTTATATATTTAAAAAGTATATTTGAGAATTATTTAGTTAATTTTATAATAAATAATAAGTTTAAATTTGAATAATTACAATAAACAAATGAATAAATAAAAAATCTAATTTATTTTGTCACAGTGACTCTGCCGGCGGCGCAGGAACGAAACAATCAACCTACCAAACTTATCGAATCCATTCTAGAAAAACCAGTGCTTTCTTTTTTGGAGCACAACAAAAACTAACCACACCCATCCAATTGGTCTTATTTTAATCCACACATACCAGAAATATATTAGTCCTTCTTCTTTTGCATGATTGCCTTTGAACTTTACTTTAGCACGCAATTCATAATGATTTTTCCTTTTTCATTACTTTATTTCAAAAGATTAATTCAACTGTTTACCTAATTTTTAATAGTTTGAATTAAAGTTATAACATATGGTCTCAATCTTTTGTGTATCGGTGTATGTGTGGTTTCTGGTTTGCTATGTGATAACTTCAATTGCTGCTGAATTTGGTGATCCATGTTCCATGATTTATGATTAGTTGTGAATTGTGCATGGACTTCACGTTTGGCCACCTTCTAACTAATTTTGTTCTGTTCTTCATATATTATATACTTCTGTTAGAATCATATAATATAGTCACATTTTAATTAATTATGATAATAATAATAATATCTTGTAGCTTTATAGTTAGTATCATCAGGCTTTTGCATTCAGGTCCATGATATATACTAAACAAATTTCAGAAGTTTTACTGAGATTAATATAAACGTTGCAACATGATGGTCCAGCTTTAATTTATATATTTAAATGTGGCATTAAAAAATAAAATGACTTTGAATAAACATTTTTGTAGGCATATTAGTTATTAATCAAACATGAGTAACCTACTTTACAATAAAGTAATATATAAAATATGAAGAATTTGAAAACGGCAGTAGAGATCTGAAAATTAAAGAAATTATTCCATTAAAAAATAATTAATAAACTTTGAAACGATATGACATGAATGCACGTTTCCTTCTTTCAAATGTATTTATAATTCGTAATATTATATTTATTATTTTTATGTACAACAAATTCGATTCATCTAATTTAATTTCAAGAATTGTAATTATATTTTTTTAATTAAATTTTTTAGTTTTTCAAATATATTATATATGTTAAATATGGGTATTAAAGAAATGATGAATTTAATTATCACTTAATTTTTTTAATATACTTTTGGATCTGTAACAGTCTAGACCACCCGCTAGCACGATATTGTCCGCTTTGGCACACAAGGCCTCACGGTTTTGCCTTTGACGATAGGGATGCTAGCCGAAGCCCCCTACACTCACTCGTCAAAACGCGTCATGCTAGGGAGAGGTATCCACACCCTTATAAGGCATGCTTCGTTCCCCTCTCCAACCGATGTGGGCCTTACAATCCACCCCCCTAAGGGAGTCCAGCGCCCTCGCTGGCACATCGATCCGGGTTCTGGCTCTGATACCATAACGTAACACCCTACCACACAGAGCCTTACGCTTAAGTCGTAAAGCAGAGGTGGCGAGGTATTACGACTTCTAAAAAAAATAAAATACATACTTATAGTAGTAGAAAGAAGATAATAGACTAGGAGCCTCGAAAAATGGGTAAAACAAAATTGCAAAATGAAAAGCGCCACGCTCCGGAAACGGAACAACTTGCGTGTGAGTCAAACTATAACTATAAAAGGTAAGATAATAAAAGTATGAATAGAAAGCCAAAGGTACAAAATAACAAGCTCCTCACTCAGTCCGCGAAGTCAAGGCTGGCTGGAGAATATTTACATATATATATATATATATATATATATATATATATATATATATATCCAAAACCCAAAATGTACATAAACAAAACCCTGCCTCTCCATAACCCTCTAGGAGGATCAAAAAGAATAAGTTATGTGGAGAGAAAGCTAAGTACGTGTATATACATCACTACACACCAAAATAACCCAGTAACCACTTCGCTTCAGGTGTCCAGACGCCTAATGAGATACCTTTCGACCTACATCTGAAAAACAACAACATAGTATGGAATGAGAACCGGAGGTTCTCAGTATGGTAAAGGTGCCCGCATAGTTAATATAAAAGGTCTCGGGAAAGTCAGAGGCATTCCTAGAACTTCAACACTCAGATTTCAGTTTAAGAATTCAACTAAACCAGAAATTAGGTAAGTTGTCTAAGGTATTATAGTTCTGAATCTAACTTTAACCTAATAATTCACGTTCTGTCTCCTCTAATCCTCCGAATCATTGGTGGAACAATCCTCTCTCCTCACACCTTCGCCAAGAAGGATTTCTCAGAAAACATACACATATAGTTCAAGCAAGAAAAGCACAGGTAGAGAAGCATTTACAGCAAGTAGAACAAGTAGCGGATAAGCAGAATTAAACAGTTAAGCAAACCAAAACAATGCACACTCAAGCAAACAAACAAATGCATATGATGTATGCCTGTCCTATGGCTGATGAGTCTCATCTGTCGGTTATACAGCCAACCCGACAAGTCCTGGTAGTTAACCATTGGACAGTCCCTCTGTGCGCGCATCCCCAAGCTCAATAATATTCTATGGAGTCAAACTCCAAGCTCAAATATAATATTCCATGGAGTCACACTCCAAGCTCAATAATGTAGTATTCCATGGAGTTAAACTCCAAGCTCAATAATATAGCATTCCATGGAGTTAAACTCCAAGCTCAATAATATTCAATATTCATATTTATATGCATGCCCATGGGGGAATTCAGGGAGTTAAAGTGCCCGGTCACATCTTGCGACAGAGGGTCAACAAATAGTCTCAAATACACAAGCCACATAATAATCTCTTTCCCTTTTAAAATATTACCTCAAATCAAAACTCCAATTCTTAAAGAAATTTTGGCAATATCTCCTCTAAGACTCAAATTTTTGCCACCCTTCAAGGGTCCCAACTATCAAACCAAACACCTCTCAGTCATTCAAATCATTTCCAGTAACAAATTATTTCATAATCAAACAAATACCAATATTAAATCTTTTTCCAAACTGACCAACTTCAACAGCAAATTATTGACAACAACTAAACCTCACATTTTATACCATATACACAATCCATCAATTATTCACTCAGTTCATTCCTATCTTAAGGTCTTCTAGCCTAAGTTTTCACGTGACATTAAACATTAACTATGAGAAACCAAAACTATACCTTTGTATGGAATCAAAATATTCAAAGCTCCGGAGAAGCTTTCTGACTGAGCTATCGAAGAAGAAAATGTCCAGAATCGTCTATGCCTCCTAAAACTTCAATTGGTCAAACTCAAGGGGTAGAAGAACTACGTCACCGTCAACTTCTACCGGTCAAAAGTGGTGCCAACGTGTAGAGGAGGATGATACAAATACTTTTACCGGATTAGATTTTTGATTGGAGTCACGGATTGCAAGAAATCGAAGTCGAAAGTTTAGTGGGGTTTACGCCCTCTCGTTCCTCTCTCTCGGTTACTCTTCTCTCTCGCCTCTCATTCCTGTATATATATATATATATATATATATATATATATATATATATATATATATATATATATATGGCGGCGCAAGTATAATAATAATAATAAAGTAAATGCTACTTAATTTGGCTAATTTTTTTTGTTATGGAAGTAAAAGTGGTGATATACTTTAACATGGTAATTTTTGGTGTTTTTCAAAACTGTGGAAGTACACAAATCCCTGACATCGATTTCTGTACTTAAAATTTTTTAATTTTTTTTTAACACAAATCCCTGGCACCGATTTGGCTATCTCTCACAAATCCCTGGCACCGATTTGTGTACCTCTCACAAATCGGTCGGTCCGATTTCTGCTTCTCTAGTTAAACGATCCCACATTTAAGTATAACACCCCAATAATTCACATTTAAGAAAAACACCACTACCACTTTAATATTAAAAATAAAAAAATTCACTTAATTTCTTCAGTTGGTACTATTATATATATAAAGCTAATGATATAATAAGACTAATGATACTCATAACTAGATATTATATATATAGGTATACGTATGCAATGGCTTTCCATTAAATAAATGGTTGCCGCCTTTTTTATATATATATATATATATATTTCGAAAGTAGCTAGTCTTGTCCTCTTAAAGGCCACTAATCTTGGTATGCGCACATGCATAATAATAATAATAATAATAATAATAATATATAATCGTAATGCATAATCAATACCGCCTTTTGTTTCTTTGCTTTATAATTAATAATAGTAATAATAATACTAGAAATAGTAATGATAATCATGTAATAATAATAATAATAAACGTAATAATAGTAATAATAATAATAACGTAGTGAATATAATAACAACAATGAATATATAATACTAGGAAGCAAAATTATATAAACTTATAATATGCATATAATACTCATGACAATTATATCCAATAATAATAATAATAATAATAATAATAATAATAATAATAATAATAATAATATGGATTTGATTAAATTTAAATTATTATAAAATTAGTTTAATTACTGATAATAAAAATAATTTTTTAAAAATAAGGAATTCTAATTTTATAAAATAAGTTATAACTTATTTATATTTATATTTTTAAAACTGAAGGTCACTACATTCTACCCACCTTATAAAAATTTTTACCCTCGAAAATTGATATAAAATGAAAAAGATTCATACTAATGTAACTTCCTTTCTTAAACATGTCAAAGAAAAACAGAAAAATTTGACATGCTTTATTTGTAAATCCAGGATATTCTTATGGCTTAAAAGTCTACGCAAAACGGAAGATACAAGATAGACTCGATGCAGAAAGGTTATAAGGCAGGTTGGTATTAGAACGACGGGTTTATCTCTTCTAATACTCGCTTCATCTAGCTCTCAAGTTCTGCTGATTCTAATAGTGTCATTATACGTAATACTATCGAAACTGGTTCAGCCTCTGACACTAAATCTATCACAACTTACTCTTTCTCTTGACACCTAACAGATTATCAATTATGGGTTCAATCTATGTCATGTCTCTTCCTCATAACTTACCATCTCTGGGTTTCAGGTAATTGTCCCGCACAGCTCTTAACATTTCCGGTCCCATATGTATAACTTAAGTTGTATACTCATAATAGTTCGATGCACTACTGCTGCGCCACTCTTACTATTATCCTCCAAGAATTTAGTCACTTTTCTAGGCTGACCACTATCGTTCTGTCTCACCATTCGGGGGTCTTTAGTCGATCGCTCAGTTGAAAATCACAAGGCTCACAACTCGGTAATGTACTACAATGAATGCTACGTGTTATTTACTATGCAAGGCAGTCGTAAATTTCGATTATCAGTTCGTGATTACCTCTAATCGGAGTATCTGCGCTTCCAGCACCATCCGCTGTCATAGTGAACATGCGTCCCTGATGTTGTGCCTTTCCAGCTTCTTGATTCTTCTTCTTTTCTGGACAATTCCAAGACAAATGCCCAGCTTCACCACAGTAGTAGCATACACCTAAACCAGCCCTGCACGGAGTATTCGGGTGGTACTTTCCACACCTCCTACAAGTTAAATCATTTGGTGGGGTCTGAGCTTGCTTTCCTTTGCCTCTTCCCTGGCTGTTATTATTACTGAATCTCTGGAAATTATTCTGACCCAAATGTGGTTGTGGGGTGTAACCGCCTCGCTTAAAATCTTGTCCTCTAGGGGCGAAGTTCCTTCCCTGATCTCTCCTAACAAAATTTCGCTGATCACTCTTATCTGATGTCGCCTTTCTCAGACAATCCTCAGCAACTCTACTTTTGTTTACCAGTTCCGAAAACACTCTAATCTCCATTGGTGCAACAAAGCTCAGAATATCACTTCGAAGACCTCCTTCATACTTAATACATTTCCACTCAGCAAAATCTTCAGGCGAACCTTGACAGATACGAGAAAAGCGACATAACTCCTCAAACCTACTAGTATACTCAGTAACAGTCATCTGTCCCTGCTTTAACTGCATCAGTTCAAGTTCTTTGGCATTTCTGGCTGAATTAGGAAAGTATTTCTTATAGAACTCTGTTCGGAAAACCTCCCAAGGAATCACAGCGCCATCTGGACGCAGGATACATCGTGTCCCCTGCCACCAATACTGAGCCTCACCCTGCAACTGATAAGTTCCAAACTCAACCCATTGCTCCTCAGGAACCTGCTGAGCCTGCAGTGCCCGTTCCATAGCCTGAATCCAATTGTCTGCATCAGTGGGATTTGAGGTTCCCCTGAAGGTCGGAGGGTGAACTTTCAGAAATGTAGCAAGTGTCATGGGACCATCCTCATTAGGGGTGTCCATGGATCGGATCATATCCGCAGATCCGCGGTATTTATCCGCATCCGATCCGATAATTGCGGATATGATCCGATCCGTAGACTGATCGGATCGGATAGGATCCGATCCGCACCTATTAAGGATCGGATTGCAGATTTCTGTGCTGTATCCGCGGATCCGATCCGCAGATCCGCAAAAAATAATTAAAAAATAAAAAATAAAAAATATATATATATGTTAGTTACACCATGTTGCGGCCACCACCTAACTTAACCCTAATCTCATTTTGCACTTCACACTTCACACTTCACAGAGACATAGACCACAGTTCACCCTTCGTCCCTGACTAGTGACTCCCTTCGAACCCTTCCCTTCCTTGTTCCTTGCTTCCTTCCTTCATGGCGCTGAAAGCCTGAGACAAAGTGAAACCCAAATCTCCAGACCCCAATCTCACTCTCACCCATTCACCTATTCTGCCCGTCTGCCGTTCACCCCGCCGTTCAACCCCTGACCCCCAATCTCTCAGACTCTCACGGTCTCACCTATTTTGTCGTTCACCCCGCCGTTCACCCCGTGACTCCCAATCTCTGAGAGTCTCACCTATTATGCCGTTCAGGTCGCCATTCACCCCCGCCGTTCCTGCCTGTGCTGGTCGCCTTCCTCCTCAACGTTGACGACAATGTTCAGATCCTTGAGCAGGCTGTTCAGAGCAACAGTAGCAGCAGCTGCTTGGATTCTCTGCCTCTCTGGTTGAAAGCCCCCAATCTCTCACCCCTAGGCCCTAATCTCATCGCCGCGTTCAGGAGTCAGGACTTTAGTCTTCAGGTAATTTTCATGAGTAACCTGCTGAATTGAAATGCTCTATTTCTCTATTCTGTGTTTGGACTCGATTTTTTGACTTATTTTCAATACATAATAGTAACCTGTTGTAATTACCGTTACTGTTATTGTGTTTTTTAAAGAATTCTGCTCATGTTATTGTTTATATGAATTATGTGAGATGCTGGTGTTCTATTCTATGTTTATATGATTTATGTAATTATGTGAGATGTTTCTTGCAGGATTGTGTTGCTTGAAATGGCTAATAGGCAAGCAGTTACAAACAATACAAGTGGATCTGAGGTAGGGAGCATTCCTACTCCACCAAATGTTGCTGCATCGACACCTTCTGAGTCAGCAAGGGGAGGAGAATCAGTGACTAATCCAGCCTCAAGTGATGCTCCTACTGCTGGGACAGAGACACAAACAGGCCAGCCAGGTAAACGAAAGGCTAGCAGGCCCCCTTCTATTGTTTGGGATCACTTTAAAAAAAATGCGAAAGAAACTAAAGCTCAATGTAAACATTGCTTGAAATGGTTACAATGTCATAGTCGTAGGGATGGAATCTCTAATCTAAAAAAACACATTGGAACTTGTGCGAAGAACCCAGATAATCAAGTTGATAAAAAATAAAAAACTCTTGTGTTCACAAATTCTAATTTAGATGAGCCACCAACATTGAAGGCATTAGACTTTAACCAGGAGCGGTGTAGGCTTTCACTTTGTAAGATGATAATAATTGATGAACTCCCATTTAAGTTTGTAGAAAATACTGGATTTAGGGACTTTTGTGGTGAGATGCAACCTCAATTTAAAATCCCAAGTCGTCAGACAGTTGCTAGAGATTGTATGCAATTGTATGTAGAGGAAAAGACCAAACTTAAATCCCTCTTAGAGTTGAACCATCAGATGATTTCCCTAACCACTGACACTTGGACGTCTGTTCAAAACATGAACTATATGTGTGTAACTGCTCATTACATTGATGATGGATGGACGTTGAATAAGAAAATATTGTCTTTTAACTTGATTGCTGATCATACTGGTCCTACCATAGGAAAAGCGTTAGAGAAGTGCCTAAAAGATTGGGGTATTCGGAAGCTTTGTACTGTAACTGTAGATAATGCTAGTGCCAACTTTGTTGCTGTGAATACTTTGGTTAGAATTATGCGAGAATGGAATGGTTGTACTATGTTGGGTGGGGAATTTGTCCATCTGAGATGTGCTGCCCATATTTTGAACTTAATTGTTTGCGACGGTTTAAAAGATTTAAGCTCTTCTATTGCTAGGATAAGAACTTCCTGTAAGTTTGTGAAGTCCTTTCCATCTAGATGAGCAACCTTTAGGAGGTGCGCACTTGAGGCAAACATTACTAGTCGTCAAATGATTATTCTTGATGTGCCAACTAGGTGGAATTCTACCTTTATGATGTTGGAAGTGGCTGAAAAGTTTGAAAGGGCATTTGCTCGGCTTGCGAGAGAAGATGCTCATTTTGAGAGATATGTTGACGATGAGGGGGGCCTCCTACTGATGAAGATTGGAGTAGAGCTCGTATTTTCATGCGGTTTTTGCAAATTTTCTATCATGCAACTCTTTCATTCTCTAGTTCTTTGAATGTCACCTCAAATACTTTTTTTCATGTATTGTGTAAGATATTATGCACTTTGAATAAATGGATTGTAAGTGATGATTTGGTGTTGCGTGAGATGGCATCAGCTATGAAAGCTAAGTTTGATAAGTATTGGGATGATTCTGATCACCGTTACTCTTCTTCCTCTTTCACTTCAAGTGACAAAGCCAATAAACCATCTTTAAATTATCTAGTGCTTGTTGCTGTGTTCCTTGATCCCCGTTATAAGTTGGAATATATTCAGTTCACTTTGTCTGAGATGTATGGTGAAGGTGAAAAGTCTTCAAGGATCTTCAAAAAATTGAAGGATATTATTGCTAAATTGTTTGAGCAATATACCATATGGAATCCTCGCCTCCCTGAAGATACTCAAGATACTAGTTTTTCTTCCGATACTACACCAAATCCTAGTTTAGACACGAGTGACATTGATAGCATTATGATTGAAGACCCTATGAGCAAGTGGAAACAAACACAAAGGATAAAGTTAAGTGAGCTCAAGAAGAATGAGATGGATAGGTATTTGGAAGATGAAGTGGCGAAAGATTTTAGTGGATTTGACATACTGAGGTGGTGGAGAGGAAAGACTCTGAGGTATCGAGTTCTGTCTTGCATGGCTAGAGATATATTAGCCATTCCTGTTTCTATTGTGGCGTCCGAGTCAGTTTTTAGCACCGGAGGTCGTGTCCTTGACCCTTATCGTAGTGCTTTGAGTCCCACCACTGTAGAGGCTTTAATTTGTACTCAAAATTGGTTAAAACTTGCTAAGATTTTGGTTGAGCTTGATGAAGGAGATGCTGCGGTTGATTCAGGTATATAATGAATTGGTTCATTTATTTTTCGCTCTTCTTTATTCTTTATTTTATCCCATTGGCTTTGACATATTTGGTTGTTTAATTGAAAAGAATTTTCTGGAGTTACTAGTGCTGGAGATCCTGAAGTTCAAAGTCAATTACATCCTCCTGAACCATCTTAGGTATTATAAGTTTATAACTAAGTACTTGTATTAGTGTATAATAACTTAGACTATTTTTTGTTCAATTTATTCTAACATGTTTTACTAATTTTTCAATATGTATTATTTTAATAGGAATACACTATTCATGTTTGCTGCTGATGGCTGCTGCCTGCTGATTTAAGAAGGGATGGCTCAAGTTTAATTTTTAAGTAGCAAGAAACTTCATTCTCAATGTTCTTTCAACAATCTTAGATTTTAGTGTCTTATAATCTTGGATCAAGTTGTTTTGTTTCTGCTGATAGTTGATAAGCATTTGCAGATTCAGATTGTTTAGATTTAAGTGGAGTACTATGTTGCTGTTTTATTTTAAATAATCTTGGATCAAGTTGTTTTGTTTCTGCTGATAGTTGATAAGCATTTGCAGATTCAGATTGTTTAGATTTTAGTGGGGTACTATGTTGCTGTTTTATTTTAAATAATCTTGGATCAAGTTGTTTTGTTTCTACTGATAGTTGATAAGCATTTGCAGATTCAGATTGCTTAGATTTTAGTGGAGTACTATGTTGCTATTTTATTTTAAATAATCTTGGATCAAGTTGTTTTGTTTCTGCTGATAGTTGATAAGCATTTGCAGATTCAGATTGTTTAGATTTTAGTGGGGTACTATGTTGCTGTTTTATTTTAAATGAGGCTTTTAGTATTTTAGTGCTTGTTGTTTACTTGTTTTTACTTATTGGAAGTGTTTGTTGGAATCTTTGTTATTATATTTACTTATCTCTTAGTTTGTATGTTTTAGTAATTTAGTTAGTAGTTGTTAAGCATGTTATTTATATATTGTATTATTTTACTTTTGTTATTTAGGAAAAAATTGATTAAATTTATTTTAGGAACAAATAGGTTTAAAAGTGTGAAAGAAACATTTTTTATTGAACTTTTTACTTAAAAAGATAATTAAAAAATGAGCTTAATCTTGCGGATATATCCGCAATCCGATCCGATCCGCAAATGTGCGGATCGAATCCGACACTGAAAAATGCGGATATTGTATCCGATCCGATCCGATGAGAATTGTGCGGATCGGATCGAATTTTTCGTCATATCCGATCCGATCCGATCCGTGGACACCCCTAGTCCTCATCATTATTGTTTCTGTGATTACCCTGGTTTATCTGATTACCCAGTGCCTCGGCTGTCGCCTGCATAGCCACAGCCATATTTCCCAGGGCAGCCATGAAGTCTACTGGATCATTCCCTGCTGGGCCAGGAGTAACGGTGCCTATCCTACCTCTACTTCGCCCGCGACCGCGTCCATGAGTCGACATCTGGTCCCTTCACACACCAAACAAGTGATATTAAGTTGATCAGCGACCGCGTCCGTGAGTCGACATCTGGTCCCTTCACACATGAACATTTATGCCACATATATCAATCAGATATCCTAATAGCACATACACACACCAGAGTATGCCCAGAAGCATAATCAGTCCATCCCTCAGGCTCTATAGGAACGAACTGCTCTGATACCATCTGTAACAGCCCAGACCACCCGCTAGCACGATATTGTCCGCTTTGGCACACAAGGCCTCACGGTTTTGCCTTTGACGATAGGGATGCTAGCCGAAGCCCCCCACACTCACTCGTCAAAATGCGTCATGATAGGGAGAGGTATCCACACCCTTATAAGGCATGTTTCGTTCCCCTCTCCAACCGATGTGAGCCTTATAGGATCTTTCTGTCAATTTGGAACTATCTATTTATTTTTTTAGTCCCTAACTGAAAATCATGCACAAATTAAATCATTGAATGATGACTAATTTACTACCATTTACCAATTGAATTGACCTTCACAATTCAAAATCGAGCTACATGGATAAAAAAAACTCCAAACAAGTACTGTATACGATGGCAAAATTGATTTAGATTACAAATTATTATTATTATTATTATTATTATTATTAGTAGTAGTAGTAGTAGCTGCTGTTGTAATAATAGGGAACATGTTAGGTACGTCAAAAATATATTAGGAGTCACTTAAATAAAGATGGTAAAAATATCTTTTTTAAAAATATTTTTTAAAAATTAAAATTTAACACATATAATTAATTAAACTGTGATATTTTTATTAAAATTAGACCAGATAAATTAGTTTAGCCAAAAAATTGATAAATTAAATTTTGAACTGATATAAATTAATATTTTTTATAAAAAAATACTACAATATTCTTATTATAAAAAATAACTAAAATACTCCTATTAAATATTAAATATTATATATATATATATATATATATATATTAATTTTGAAAATTCTAAATCCTAAACCTACGACGACAACAGAAAAGAAAAAGGCTAGAATTTAAAATTTTCAAAATTAATATATATAATAAGAGTATTTTAGTAATTTTCTATAATAAGAGTATTGTAGTAGTTTTTTATAAAAAATAATATTAATCTAGATCAATTCGAAATTTGATTCACCAATTTTCGGTTAAATTAATTTGTCTAACTTAATTTTGACAAAAATAACACGATTTAATCAATTATATGTGTTAAATTTTAATTATCAAAAAATACCTTTAAAAAAAAGATGTTTTATACGTCTTTATCAAAGTGACGAAAGACTCCCAAATATATTAGTATAATGTGTTAATAATGAATATGCTAATATACATGATTAAGGTCATTTTCGCTTAGACTCTGCACAATAATATTGTGACCTCTTAGGTAAACTAAACTTCAAAAGGTAAGGACATGACTCTATATAGGTGCGTCTAATATGACTTCATGAAAATGTTATAAAGTTAGTATCATAAATTATTAGATAACAATTGTAATTACACGTAGCATACACGTAATAAAATTAAAATTATAATTTTAAGTTGTTTTGTTAAAATTAATTTAAATTATAATAATTTGATTAATAAAAAAATAATGAGTTATGTATTGTTTATTTTTTTTAATTTAGTGTTAATTGTATTAACTTTAAAATAGTTATTAACCGATTTTAGTAATCTATTTTTTTAATAAATCAGACATATATAGTGGATGTGATCATAAATAATCTAGTAATACTTAAATTCACTGACAAATTGTTATAGGTGTAAGAACATATTAAAATTAGTTAAAAATGAATAACAAATTATTAGAGAATTCTAATGTAAAAAGTTCTCCAATAAATAATAAATAATTTTAACCCACTAAATAACAACTCAAAACTATCCTTTGATGTTCGCAAAATATACTTGAAACAATACTATATCAATGCTAGTATACAAAATTATATGATTAACGTAATTATAAAATTGTTTATCAGGAGAATAAAATAATACGGATTTTTATGATAATTCTAATATTCTCAAGCTATAAATGTACAATAAGAATGCATTACCCATTAGCACCTAGAATTTATTAATCTTTTAAATTGATAATAATAAATTTTAATAATGTTACCTAGATTATTTTTTATTAATATAGGCTTACCATTGTAATTATTTTTTAGTGAGAGTACATAAAGAGTACATATTATATAAGGTGTAATAATTCAACAAATATTTTCAAAAGGGATTTTTCATTCTCTTCAACAATGAAAAAAATTTATTTTTCTTCCTCTCTTAATCCCTTCTGTTCATCAAACCATCAACATCACAACTTGTATGACTACTTCATTGATATACTTTATTGTTCACAATTCTTAAATTCTAGTCTGCTATGAACAAAATATTAAATTTGGAAGAATTCCGCCGGCCAGGCGGTGGTGGTGCAGTTGTAATCATCAGCTCCATTGCAAAATTTGCAAAATTAATTTTATACAAACTCTCGTTTACAAACTGAAATCCAAACACACACTTAATGGTATTCAAAATTATAATTTAAAACAAGAAAAGAAAATGAATCATGTAAATAGTACAAAAAACCCTAACCCACACAAAATCCTAACCCACTGCGGCACTACCCCTCTCTCTGTCTCTCAGCCAGCAGCCTCTCTCTCTCACACAGCCAGCAGCAACAGCAGCCACCGCCGTCGCCGAACTGTTCACGTCAGCCAGAGGGTGTCTCGCCACCGGCAGTGACAGATAGAGGGTCAGCTCGAAGTTCTTGGCCGTCCATCCTCTTCTCTTCCCCGTCGTCGCCTTTGGACTTGCAGATCGAAGCTCGTGGCCGTCTTCTCTACATCGTCTTCGTCTTCGTCGTCGTGGACCTACACCAACATGACTCAACTAGATACAGTTCATCATAAACATATGTCTTAGACTTTCCATCTGCTGAATCAGCACCACGTATCACCCTAACAGGATCCGATGACAGCCACAAGGTAGCAGATGAGGATGACAGTCGCAATGGAGCTGATGAGGATTATAACTGCACCACCGCTGAGCCGGCGAAATTCTTTCGAATTTAATATTTTGTTCATAGGAGACTAAAATTTAAGAATGGTGAACAATAAAGTATATCAATGAAGTAGTTATATAAGGTGTGGTGTTTATAGTTTGATGAATTAGAAGGGATTAAGAGAGGAAAAAATAAGTTCTTCTCATTGTTGAAGAGAATAAAAAATTCTCTTTTAATAATATTTTGTTGAGTTATTACACCTTATATACTATGTACTCTTTATGTACTCTCACTAAAAAATAATTACAATGGTAAGCCTATTATTAATAAAAAAAATCTAGATAACAAATAAATTAATAAATTTAATTAAGAGATTTTGTTATTACCTTTTCATTATAAGCTCTCAAAAATTTTCATCGTGCAGTTATCTTACCAGTGTCCGTGATCTTACAACAGCACTCGCAGACCATCTTTACTAGTTATTCTTGCCTTTATTTTCCAAATTTTTCATTACATAATCTACATTGGTAATACTGTTAATAGAATCGTAGGTGGTATGAAAAATAATAAACAAAAAAAGCACTATATCTGAGATACGAATTTTCTAGATAATAAATGATTGTTACAATTCACTATTACTCCTTATATATAGGGAAAGTATGAGGAGCCAATAGAATATTTGTACAATGCGTACAATGGAGATACTTGTTACAATTAGGTAAAAATTATGTCATTATCTTTTATTAACCTTTATGATTAATTCAATGGAGATACTTGCTCATTATATATGTTATCTACATTAATTATGTGCCAATATATTTAGGAAAAAACTAAAAGAAGAGATATATAAATATATATAATATTGTTGCTCTATAGGAAGTAGATATAAATTGCTACGTTCTTTTTTATTATATTATACAACTTAAAGTTATAGTATCATGTTATTATTAATTATAGATACTTGCAACAATTATATCAAATTTAATTATGATTCTAAATAAATAAAATAGATAACAATCAATATTATTTTAGAAATTTTTTACATTCAATATTTACTGTAAATATAAAAAATAAAATAACTAATGAATAAAAATATGAGTAAAAAGTAAAACATAATAATTAAAATTTAATTTATTAACTAATTAATCTTGTGTCCATACAATATTATTATTATTATTATTATTATTATTATTATTATTATTATTATTATTATTATTATTATTATCCACTAATTAAAACAGAAGATAAAAAATTATATAATTAACGAACCATTATTAGAATGAGTGAGAATTATAGCATGAATTATTGTGGATACAACTATCTACTAATAAAATTATTGCACATGTATGAGAATTAGAACTATATCAATTAATATAATTAGAATAAATAAAAATATCGATGATTGATAATTAGTTTAATAATGCATTGAATATTGATTTGATATAATTATAATAAAGATATTTTTGTAAAATAATATAATTATACATTATTCATAAGATAATTGTAATATAATTAAAATAAATTCACTTGAAAAAAAATTCATGTGTAATCTTCATAAATTACATTAATTTCTTTATTTATGTATACGTATGTATTAATTTTGTTAAATAATTCTAAATATTTTCTTATTTATACATACATATATATTAATTATACTTAAAATATTTAAATTAAATATATTAAATATTTTTTGTTATATATATATATATTATTCCACAATGCGTGCAATAAGCTTTTATGTTTGATGTCGATATATAATCTCCAAACCCAGCCTCATTCATATGCAAATTGTATATAATTTTTTTTAGTAGAGCAATTTTAATTTTTAATGGAGATACTTGCTATAATTAAATAAAAATTATGTTATTTACTTTTATTAACCTTTATGATTAATTCAATGGAGATAATTGCTCAGTATATGTATATTATATATCTACATTAATTATGTGCCAATATTTTTAGGAAAGAGTTAAAAGAAGAGATATATAAATATATATAATATTATTGCTATATAGGAAGCAAATATAAATTACTATGTTCTTTTTTATTATATTATACAACTTAAAATTATAGTATCATGTTATTATTAATTATAGATACTTACTACAATTATATCAAATTTAATTATAGATCTAAATAAATAAAATAGATAACAATCAATATTTTTTTTCTTTTCATTCAATATTTACTGTAAATATAAAAAATAAAACAACTAATAAATAAAAATATGAGTAAAAAATAAAATATAATAATTAAAATTTAATTTGTTAACTAATTAATCTTGTGTCTATATAATATTATTATTATTATTATTATTATTATTATTATTATTATTATTATTATTATCCACTAATTAAAGTAGAAGATAAAAAACTATATAATTAACGAACCATTATTAGTATGAGTGAGAATTATAACATGAATTATTGTGGATACAACTATCTACTAAAAAAATTATTGTACATGAATGAGAATTAGAACTATATCAATTAATATAATTAGAATAAATAAAAATATCGATAATTGATAATTAGTTTAATAATGCATTGAATATTGATTTGATATAATTATAATAAAGATATTTTCTTAAAATAATATAATTATATATTATTCATGAACTAATTGTAATATAATTAGAATAAATTTATTTAAAAGAAAAAAAATTATGTGTAATCTTCATAAATTACAATAATTTCTTTATTTATGTATACATATATATTAATTTTGTTAAATAATTCTAAATATTATTTATACATACATATATATTAATTATACATAAAAATATTTACATCACATATATTAAATATTTTTTGTTATAATTATTTTCTTTTATATATATATTATTCCACAATGCGTGCAATAAGTTTTTATGTTTGATATCCATATATAGCCTCCAATCCCAACCTCATTCATACGCAAATTGTATACAATTTTTTTAATAGAGCAATTTTAATTTTTCGTTTTGTTTTCTTTCACTACATTTTATTTTTTCTTTAAATAGTAATATTTTAATTTTTTTTTGTTTTAAGTACACTTTTATTAAAAATTACATTACTAATCTAAAATACAAAAAGAGAAAAAAAGTGCTACATATATCCAAGAAAAAAATAAATTTAAATATTAGAAAAAAGAAATCTTATACTAAAACATTTAAAAATAACATATCCAATAAAAATAGTCGTAATATATAAATTGAGACAACAATTTAAATTTAAATTAATGTAAAATGAATTTAATCAAATACTAATAATATTAGAACTAAATTACTTAAAAAATATTTAATCTATTCTAGTTCTTAGACATGTATAGATTAGAGTAATTCTCGTAATGACAACCAACTGAAACATCATAAGTTTGGACATTTAGAATTCGTGCAAATTTAGACCATTCTCTTGTTAAATAAGCTTTATCATCTGTTATCCATGCAATATGGCAAGATATAGAATTGTCACACCAAGAAACTAAACTGACCCTTATTCCCCTCAATGGCATTGCATTGATGCAAAAGAAGACCGGTAATTTCTGAAAAAAAAATCACAATATGTTATAAAATTATTTTAATAACGAAAAACTTAAAATAATAAAATTTAAATATATTACCAATCGTTGAAATTGCATATCCGAGGTTGACACGAATTTAGCAAAACTGAACTTAAACTGAGGGAATTCAATCTCATTATGTGCTTCATTTCAAAGATCTCTGAGCAGACATAGAAAGCATGAAGGGGATGGAACTTGAACTTGGCCTACAAAGCTCCGTGGAAATAATTCCTCAATAAAAAATTGAGCTTCTCCCAAGAAAACTAATTTTACCCACATTATTCTATTAGGTTAGTCATAATATGTGAGTAGATCCAACCATCCTTCGGTAAAATAGAGTTTACTGCCTCTTCTTTGGACGCTTACATCCATGTAGTTAAAACCCGAATCAGTGAATACAACTCGATGGGGGTATTTCATAGATGTGATGCATTGTAAACGATTGCGGCAAAAGACAATCGCACTAGAACATTAGACGAAAAGAATAAGTTGGAGTAAGAATAATCATTAAATTATCAAAAGGCCTATGATAGAGTGAAATGGTGCTTTGTGGATACTGTACTAGAGAAGATGGGTTTTGGTAGAACTTGGAGGGCATGAATCCGGGAGTGTATTAGATCTGCATCTATCTCGATTCTGGTAAACGGGTCACCATCGAAACCTTTTAAGATGAAGAGGGGGCTCCGTCAAGGCGACCCATTATTACCTTTTCTGTTTGTGCTGGTGGTGGATGTGCTTAACAGAATGATTGGAGAGGCGGTTAGGAACGGTCGAATATCTCCACTCTCAGTTGGTAGAGATAATATAGAGTTATCACACTTACAATTTGCTGATGACACTATATTATTCTGTTCGCCGGAGGAGGAGACAGTGCGAAACTATCAGAGGCTGTTGAGGTGCTTTGAAATGATGTCTGGATTGAGCATTAACTTTGAAAAATCCAACTTAATACTAGTAAACTGCAGCTAGGAGTGGGTAAGACGAATGTGTCAGCTACTGGGTTGTCAGGAGGCGGCTTTACCAGTGAGGTATCTTGGCATTAGTCTAGGAGCAAATCCGCGGTTGGTAAAAATCTAGAAGCCGGTGATTGATAAGGTGGAAGAGAAGCTCAACTTGTAGAAAGCAAATGTTCTAAGCAAGGCTGGGAAGCTGGTTCTCATTAAGTCGGTAATCAATAGCCTGCCTATTTACTACTTGAGTTTGTATAAGATGTCGAATGCGGTTGCTCGAAGAATCATTTCTCTTCAGACGAGGTTTTTCTGGGGAAAGGAGGATGGCCGGCCTGGAATGGCTCTTGTGAAGTGGGAGATGATTCAGGTGCCTAAGAAATTAGGAGGTTTGGGGGTGGGTGATGCGGTAATTCGTAATGCGGCTTTACTGTTTAAATGGTGGTGGCGCTTTTCTAAGGAGGAATACCCCCTATGGAAGAAGATTATGTGCTCCTGTAATAGCTTAAACCCAAATCACCTGCTGTCAACTCAGAAACTGCCAGAAAGAGGAGGTCCGTGGAGAGACATTTGTCAAGTGCAACTAAAGGAGCAACATGTAAGGCAGAAGATGATTGATGGCCTTGCTATGGAAGTGGGGGATGGTAGATCTACCAGATTTTGGGAGGATACCTGGCTCCAAGTGGGAAAGCTGAAAGACTCCTTTCCGAGACTCTTCTTGATTTCAAACAAAAAATGATCAGTAATTGGGGATTGTGGGTTTCGGGATGGGATTGAGTGGGTCTGACACTTCCAATGGAGGAGAGAACTATGTCAATGAAAAATAGATTCCTTGGACCAGATGCTTCATGTCCTGCATTTTGTTAAATTGATAGCAGAAGTGCACGATAGAGTTATGTGAAAATTTGACAAGGAAGGCGTTTATTCGACTAATTCATTTGTGCAGCAGGAAGAGACTTTGGATGAGGAGCTTCTAAGATCAAGATTCACAAAGAAAATTTGGAAAGGTAGTTTAGTTCCACCTCGAGTCGAGTTATTCACTTGGTTTGTTATGGTAGGCCGGGTCAACACAAAGGATCGGCTAAATAGGCTGGGAATAGTACCACAAAATGATAATTTGTGCGTGTTGTGCAAGAAAGATGTTGAAAATATACAACACCTATTTGTTACTTGTGAGTACTCTTGGCAGGTGTGGTGTGCATGGATCATAGAATTTGATCAGGTGTGGGTTGCCCCCGGTACGTTGAAAGAATACTTTGAGAGTTGGATATCAATGCCGATGAGAAAAGAGAGGCGCAAGTTTTGGCTAATTGGGTTCTTCTCAGCTATATGGAACATTTGGTTACGACGGAATGAGGCCATATTCCAGAGCAAGACTACAGAAATTGTTGATTGTGTGGCTCAATCCTTCTTATGTGCTGCAGAGTGGTGTGGTAAATAATCTATGTTGTTGATAGCTATGCCGGAGATGGCATTGGATTTGTTTTTCCTTTTTTTCCTGTTTTGGATTCTTTGCTCCATTGTAGTGTTGAGCTCTTTCGTTCAAAAAAAAAAAAATTTGTAGCCAATTTCAACTTTTACTGGTGTATGTTGTATTATCACTTAACATGTAATATCAACAAACTTTAAAGTCATTAACAAAGAAAGTGACAGAATGATTAATATGATTAATTTAAAATATTTAAAAAATAAATTTGATTAAAAAGAACTTTTAAAGACCAACTTTATAAAACAAATGATCTTTAAGGAATTAATTTAATTATTTACTTAAAGTTAAATATATTCCCATACTTTTTCGATAGAGAGAAATTACTTAATAGTTATTAGATATATAATATAAGAATTTAATTTCATGTATGAAAACACAAAATTAATTATATATTGTTACATTAATAAAAATAATTAATATTAAAATTTATTATTCAAAAAATATCTAAATACACATGTGAATATAATTAAATGATCATGTTAGTACATCAAAAATTAAACTCATAATATAATTTAATAAAAAAGATAGTATACGATATAAAACCTTAACATTTAATAATCTATCTAAAGAGAACGTATTAGATATAAAAATATAGATTCTCTTCATTTAAATCGAATCCTTCTTTTAAACTTTCAAGTATTCTAACAAATATTAGTATTTTAGTAGTTTTCATTATTAAATTTTAATCAAATATATTTTAATAATTAAAATGCTAGATATACATCAAAATGAATTATTAAAATTAATTATTAGAATAAAATACATATTAAAATATAAAATATAAATAAAAATAAATTAATATATATATATATATATAGACTAACTTTAATAAATAATTTTATTGTATAAATAATATTTTTATTTAATAATTAAGATCAATTACTAAAATTACAAAAACACTAATATAATATTTTTGGAATGCTCAAAAATAGGGGTGTTCAAATTCAAATCGATCTAAATTAGACCGTTCATCCAATTTAATCCAAATTGAAAATCGACTACTGCACTAATTCGGATTTAATTGGATTTTATTTTTTGCAAACCGTTGGATTGGATCGGATTTTGGATCAACTTTTCATAACTGATCCCATCCAATCTAAACCGCACAAAATATGTTCAATTTGTTATACATTTTTTTATCATTCATGTATTATTATTATTCAATAAATATTTTATGTTCAAAATGTTATTTATTTATTTATTTTAATTAATTTATAATTTTATTTATATTGTTATGTTATCGTTGGCTTTTTAAGATATTGTTAAAAGACTTGTTATGTCATTATTGATTATTTAAAATTTGATGTTGAGACTTGTTATATGTATTTAATTTTTTTATTTGAAAAATCGCAAATACAAACCGATTCAAACTGCTTGTAATCGGATCAGATCGAATCGGATTTCCAAAAAAATTTCACCCAATCCAAATCGCACCGCACATAAATTATTAAACATTCGGGATTGAATGACTTTTTTTTCTTAAAACCGAACCAAACCGCACCACGAACACCCTTACTTAAAAATGCTTGCAAAACTATAAAATCTCTTGAACCAAATCCTTCTTTTAAAGCTGCTGGGGAAGGGCACTTGGAGAGGAGAAGAGGGACTTTATTGCTGCTACCAACAATGCATATTGACATTGCCTTGAGCTTGTCAGATTCTGATAGCTTAATGATACAAAGAAAAAAGTGAAAAGAACGAACCATGCATGGCAATGTAATAATTGTGCAAGACTACTTGTCGCATGAAGCCTCTTCTTTAGCCTTTACTTCATACCCAACACTAGATTTTGATTTTGATATTGGAGTAACAACGGTGTTTTTTTAAAATATGGGTTGATACTTTGATGGGATATTATTCTCAAATGTGGAACCGTTTAAATAGATAAACAAAAATCGGATCGTCTGATTTGTGAGAAGTACAGAAATCAGACCGTCCGATTTGTGAGGGTACAGAAATCGGACTGAGAGATTTGTAAAATCGGATCGAGGGATTTGTGAAAGTACAGAAAGAGGGATTTCTGTTAAAAAAAATTAAAAAATTTAAAGTATAAAAATTGAACCCTCCGATTTGTGTATTTTCCACACTTTTAAAAATTACAAAAAATTACAATATTAAAATATATCACTACTTTTACTTTCATATAAAAAAAAAAAAGCACCCAACACAACATACATCAAATCTTGTCAGATTATATATATCCATTTTATTTTAGGTTTAATATAACTTTTTCCTTTGCTTCTCTTACTTACTTTCATAGTTCATCAGCTTCTAATTAATTTTATAAATTGGACTTGTCATTCCACTATAGCCAAGCTTCTGAACACACAAAACAGAAAGTATATTGGACTCACCTTCAAAAAAATCTTGATTATTGGGATTTTAACAAATGATTAATTTATAAGTACCGGTACGATAATGATAATAAACGATTAATTTACTCTTTTTTTTCGTTGACTAAAGACGAAAAAAAAAGAAATAGCACATAGTATATACAGAAAGGCTTAGAGAACGAAATGCACAACTCACAAACACTAGATGCAAAATATTAATTTATGTGGATCATGATATCAGAGTTAGACTACACTATATAGAAAAATTGATTCCTTTGAATTATTAGTAGTGAGGTCCAAGCACATCTGCATTTGGTACAGAAAGCAAGACATAACAATATGGTTTAGTGCATGGCACACTACCCAAATAAGCTTTATAACTTATGCATTTGCATTGAACCTTTTACCTCATTTAATTCAACACCAACTTTTAACAACTCAATAATTTTCTAAGCAAGTTCACCAGATATGACAAATTAACAAATGACGCATCGGATGGGGCATGCATATATATGGATATATATAATGATGAAAGGGAAATTGAGATTGGATTTTTATATTTTTTACTTTGGTGGAACATTGAACAGAATCTTGACTACTGCTGCAAGAATAGAAAAGTATAAAATATTATAATTCAGGATAACAATAATTCAAGAATAATAAATTTGATAAACAAATTAAATATTCTAACATAATACAAAATATCACTTATTCGTAGGGGATGAACAAATTAAAAAAAATAATTAAATAATAATTTTTTTGGTGATTTAAATAAATTAAATAAAAAAAAATAAAACAAACAAAATAAAGAAACTGTTTAAATAGAGGGACAGTCCCGTTTAAGACTACTCTTAAACTCCTCCCAAGGTGAAGAAAGTTTTACATCAGAAAGTTGTAACTTCATCACCATATTTGCCATAGTATCTGCCACCGTATTTGCATATCTCATAATCAAATGAAAGTCAACACGTCAATTCCAATGCATGATATCTCTTATTTTCAGCACCAATAGATCAATAAACCCAAAACCATCTTGGTGATTAGTAACAAGATTAAATGCTTCCACACAATCTGTCTCATAAATAACATCTCGTTGACTCACATTTCAAACTAAGAGATATCCTCTCTAAATAGCAAACAATTCCCCTTGAAAAATACTATTACTCTCAATCATTCCCAAACACCCCCTTTGCCAACTCCCATTACAATCTCTAATAACACAAGCAAAACCAATACTATCACCCGAACCAAGATAACTAGCATTACAATTAATCTTAAAAGTACCAATAGATGGGAGATTCCAAAAACCATTTAGAGCATAGGGAAGGAACATACGTTGTAATTCAAAAATATTCCTAAGCTCCTTTTCTGAAGTTAATGCCAGACAAATCACTTTTTTCGGAGGTCGAAGTTTCATGAGGCTTAAAGATGTCATTATTCCTTACTCGCTATATCCACCAAAGTCCCGAAAAGAACTTGAACGGATGCTTTCTACTATGATACAAGAACCAGTTCTTCAAAACCAAAGGATGACAAGAAATATCCAACCTATGCCAAACAAGTTGAGCTTTTGGACAATCCTGAATATAATGTAAAACTAATTCCTAGCCAGAAAGACATCTTGGACACCTATCCGATGACAACATCCCTCTTCTAAAGCAAAAACTTACAGTAGGAAGAGTCTCCTTAAGACACAACCAAGCAAGAAACTTGTGCTTTTCCGGAACAAGCTGACGCCAAAGCCAAAGCCAATTCTCCCGCTCCTCCCAACCAAACAGCTGCTTACACAACCACAAATAACCATTGCGTGAGTCATAGACTTTGGCAGTAGACCCAAACCAATACCAACCCACTTCCGGACCTGCTTGCACATCTGGATTGTAAGAGAGAATATTACCTTTCAGATTTTGAGATAATGAAGAATAAAGAGTATCCAAATTCCACCTACCAACCGACCAAATATCCTGTATCCAAAGATTCGAATCAGAAATTTGAATATAATCCATCTCATTAGATAATCGTCCTTCTCTCCTCCAACTAGGAAACCAAAAATTCTGGTTCGAATCTCTAATACACTAAACAAACTCATCCTTCAATACTTCCCAAGCCTTGCAAAGACTCCTCCAAATGGGAAAGTCCTTGTTCTTAGGACAACTAAAATAATCATATAGAAATGATCGGTATTTGACATCTAACACAATTGGACCCATAACTTGTTTTGCTGCTGGAAAAAAGTCTAAACTAACTTCCCAAGAAGAGCAATATTTACACAATAAGGATCTCTAATTCCTAAACCTCCATATTTTTTGGGAGTAACCAGTACCTTCCAACTAACAAGATTCAATCATCTTCCATCAACGTGTCCTTTCCAAAGAAAATTCCTCATCATAGACTCCAATTTACTAATGATTCCTTTGAAAAAAATAGAGACATGCATCTGGTACGTGGGAATAGCGGCTGCAACAGAATTAACCAAGAAGAGTCTACCAACCCGATTGAGTAAACTCCCTTTCCAGCTTGTTAGTCTACTCCAAATCTTATCTAGGACACCATTGAAAGCTGAACGGGTTACCCTAGAATGGCTAAGGGTAACTCCAAGATACTTGCCTAAATCCTGGACAAATCTGATAGAGACACCCAAGTGAAAACATCTTTCCTTGTTGCAGAGACATTCTTGGAGTAAAGTGCTTTAGATTTCTCCACATTAATTTTCATCCCAAATGCTTTGCAAAAAGTCTCTAAAACCAACATCACATTTTGCAGTTGTCTCTTTGTAGCTTTAAAGAATAGAAGCAAGTCATCCGCGAACATTAAGTGGGATATTCTTGGTCCCCCTCTAAAAATAGCAACCGAATCCCACAAATTCAAATCAACCTGATGACTAATAAAGCATGCTAATCGCTCCATACACAACATAAAAAGATAGGGTGACATAGGGTCTCATTGTCTAAGACCTCGGCTAGGAGTAAAGCCATTCAGACAATTCCCATTCCAAAGAATAGATAAGGAGAAAGCAGTAACACAATTCATAATCAAATTAATTGTAGGAATAAGAAAACCAATGCTCTTAAGGGTATGAGCTAAAAACCTCCAGTCAACTCTGTCATAAGCTTTCTCAATATCAATCTTAAAGGCTAGTGTGCCTTTTTTTGATTTAATCTTATTCATAAAGTGGAAGATTTCTTGAGCAATAATGATGTTGTCAGTAGGGCTGACAATAGGTAGGGTAGGGTAGGGTTTGGACTCTACTCTAACCCTACCCGCGGGTTGAAATTTTTTTTAAAACTCTACCCTACTCTACCTGCGGGTTGAGAGATTCTCAACCCTAACCCTACCCGCACCCTAAAGTTCTAAACCCTACCCTACCCGCAGAAATATCAAATTTTTTTAAAGTAAATATAAAATTCAATCATTTCAAATTTTATACATATTAATAACATAAAAAATAAAAAACTAATGCTCTAAATTACTAAATTAACTAATTAATTTAGTGGTTGTTCACTTATTGTAAGTCATTACATAAGGGAGGTTGTAGGTTTAACTCTCACTTCCATCACTATATACCTAATTTTTATAAAATATGTGTTATATATGAGGTGCGGGTAGAGTATGGTAGGGTACACCTTAAACCCGTACCCTACCCTACCCGCAGGCATACCCGGATCGTACCCTACCCTACCCGCAGCGAGTCAGGTAGCCTACCCTACCCGAACGGGTTGGATCGAGTTTGGTACCTACGGGTAGGGTATGAATTGCTAGCCCTAGTTGTCAGGAGTTCCTCGTCCCGAAATAAATCCTCTTTGAAGTGGGCCAACAATCTCCGCAAGATGAGGACGGAGTCTATTAACAAGGACCTTCGTGATGATCTTATAAACTACATTGCAGAGACTAATTGGCCTAAAATCTTTCATAGATACCAGTGATTCAACCTTTGGAATAAGAACTAGTAAAATTTCCATCATTCTCGAATCAATAATAACACTGAAAAATGCCTACTTAACCTTTATTATAAAAAGAGTTGTTATTTAGTCTTGATAAAAATTTAATAAATTTAATTTAAATAAGATCTAAAATAAAACTGCTCACTAAGATTAAAAAAAATTACATCAAAATTAAGAAACAATATATTTCTATTGTACTTATAGATTTAGATAAGCTTTTTCCTATATATAATGACTTACCATATGCACGAAAAGAAATTAAAAAATTAATGTTAGTTAAATTTGACTGTTTTTAAAGAAATAGATTAAGTTTTTTTTATGAATTATTTTTATTGTGTACTATAAATGTGATTAGAATAAATCTTTGTAGAATTTTTTTTAAATTTGAAATTTAAAATTTTTATTTATTTATAAAATTTAAATTATAATAAAATTGAATTATGTTAGCTTGTTGGGTTTGTTCCTAGACTTTCTCTTTCAAAAGTCCAAGATGTCATAGTTTTAGTTAAGAAAAAGTTTAGGGACAGCAATTTTATTAAATTCTGGCCAGCATGCAACTAGTAAAGAAAAGTGAGCCATTAAATAAAATTTTACACTATTAAAATCATTATTGATGACGACTTGATAATTACAAATCACAAAAGTTACTGGCCCTAACACTCTTTGTCAGTTAGTATTTCTCTCTCTCTTTCCATAATCAGCACGTACTTTCCTTCTTCGATTACTCCTTGATCATTTTATGCTAGTTCTACTTGAGGATTTTATATATTGTATGTACCTGTAGCTAGTTCTATTCAATAAATTGAAGAATCATAGCTAGATATATATGGAGTTAGCCAATGTGATTGCATTTACGGCAGCAGTTTGCCTTTTTTTTTTTTTCCTCCCCTCTTCCGCTCAAAGAAGGCCTTTTTTGGTTCTTCATACTTGTAGTTCTCGGTTGGTTCTTTATTCTTCTGAGACTAAATAGAGTACGGAAATTATTTCGCGATGAGGAGTGGAATCTACGAGTCATTGGATTCGGTTTGGTGTTAGCTGGATGGAGTAAACCAATCCATGATATTGTTCAGGCACTATTGACTACCACCCCTCCCACTCTTTGGGAGGGGTTGATTACCCTGACTCTGTTTATCATAAACTGTTGGTGGAACTGGAGCCTGTTACTTGAGATCTTGTATCGGCTGCGGCAGCAGCAGTTGGAGCAGCAGCAGCAGTGGAAACAAATGATGCAGCAGATGCAGCTGGAGCAGCAGCAGCAGCAGATACAATGGATGCAGCGGTTGCAGGAACTTCGTGGGAACCGGCACGTACGGAAGAAGAATATCAGGATTTGGAAGGGGATAGTTGGAGATGATGCACTGTCAAACTAAAAGAATTTCTTGTACTGCAGAAACATGATTTGTACAACATGGTTATGTGAAACTCAAATTTGTTAGTTGGTTAATAGCTAGGAGGTTCATGAAAAATTCTGTGCAGTTTAAGTTTGTTCTTCACATCTTCTGTCTCTTTCCTTTGTTTCTGTAATGGAAAAATGTTAAAGCATCTATTCATTATGAACAAAATGCATGGCCAAGCAAAACAGAAAAATATAGTTTTTTTTTTTATGTTCTAATTATAATCCTAACCTAATAGGTACAAACAATCATGAATAGATTATAGATAAATAGTGTTTTAGAATAAATACATAATTAAAAAAAGTTATAACTCATAATAAAAAAATAAATTTAATTATAATTCATATTAAGTGATGATCAACAATGGAGGAGCGTGTTTTAATTTGGTTATATATAGTCAACACACTTAGAACTTAGAAGTCATCGGTGTCTCTAGTCTCTACATCAAAGTACCTATAACTGCCATTTCTTTCCTCTTTTTCCCGTATATTAATTAATAATTGTAATTTGTTTAAATTAAAAACAAAAAAAGTTTACTAACACCAAAAAGTGATTAAAATTTGTTAAAAGATGCTTCTGATAAATATTTTTGAAAAGTATAAATATTGATGAAAATTCATATGTAGTCAGAATTTACATAAAGTTGTTGTTGGATAAGACATGTGTTGTTATCTAATTTGAAAAAAAATCAATTTATTTTATACAAATTATTTAATTAAAAAAATTGGTTTGAATAAATCAAATTACCTTTAAAATTTTTCTATTCTTTTTGGCGTATTATCCCTAATTTTTTAAATGATGAATTTGGTATAGTGACGGATCCAAAAAATTTTGATAGTGGGGCAAAATATATATAACATTATAATAATTTTTATAATAAAAATATTATGTTTACATAAAAAAGAATAAATTGCCATTTGTACCCATAAAAGATATAGATGCTGACAAATGTACCTATATAAAAATAAAACGACAATTATAACCACAGAAGATGGCTTCCGTGTGCCAAGAGTACCCGAACGTTGGTTATACAATTGGTCCGTTAGGGTATTCTTGGCACACGGAAACTATCTTTCGTGGGTACAATTGTCGTTTTATTCTTATATGGATACATTTGTCAGGGTTTGTATCTTTCATGGATACAAATGATCATTTATTCCATAAAAAATTAGCTATCAAATTATCTATTATAAATTTGTGTATAAATACATATATCATTTAACTTATTTTTAATATATATTTTGTATTTCAAAATTTATATTTTAAGATTTATTCTGTACAAGTGATTATTTTATGTATACGTAGCATAATTGTTGTTATAATTATATTTTGTTATTGTAAAATATGATTAGGTTTCAAAATATCTAATTACAAATTAAAATACTAAAATAGTAATTTAAATAATAACATATAATGTAAAATTTAATTTTTTATATTTCATATTTTGAAACCTTGATAATATAATTAAAATGTCCTTTTTTTGTATTAACAATCATTTAAAACTCAACTTTCATACAAATTAGCTCTTGATAATATTCATAGTTAAAAAAGTTCATTCAATTAGTGTAGTTATTATGAAAAAAACTAAAGTTAATTTTAAAAGAAGAAACACAAATGGATAGATAATATTCTTTCGAGTCGATCTTTAAGAAAGAACACCAATCTTATTTAAATTTAAAAATTGATCATTATAATTGACATCTAATATGAAGTTTTCAAATTGGCTATCAAGTGTCAAAAGTTGAATAAAAAATTATTGTGGGGTCAAATTTAATAATTTAGTGGGGGCAAATAAATATTATTATTATATACTACTCAATAAAATTCTAAATTGTAGTTGCCCCCACACCCACTCATGTGGATCCGTCCCTGATTTGGTACATTCTTTTTTTTTTATCTTTTTTTAAAATTTATCTTTAACTTTTATTTATTTAATTTTCATCAAATATATGTATACAAATTATTTGAAAAAATAAAGTTTAATATTCTAAAAAAAATAAAATTCACGTTTTTTTTTGTATAGGAATGAAAAAGAAAAAAAAGAAAAAATTAGGAATCAAGAAAGAAAGAGGAAAAAATTAGAATTCATATGGAAAAAAAAAATCAAATTTACAATAGGAAAAAAATGTCATAAATGATACCATCTACCTCTATTTTTTTTGTTGTCTCTATTTCTATCTTCCTGAGAAGTTTTGATTTTTTTTCGATGACTCAAATTTTCAGTAACTAAATTCCTTCCCTAACATTAGATTTTATATTAAATTGTAAAAATATGTTTAATTATAAATTTATCATTAAATTAAATATCATGTTAATCAACCAATTAATTTTTATTTTACTAATAAATTATTTTTATGAAAATTATTGTTGATTTTTTAAGATTATTTTATAAATAAATTATTTCTTTTAAGATAATAAACCATAATTTACTTGTCTAGAAATTATGATTTCACTATAATACACACTTTTGTGTTTTTACTCAAAAACTAGAATTTATTTTCAATGTAACGAAAATATCTAATCAAATTCTTATATTTATGTAACTATTTAAATGTTATTATTATTTTTTATTTGATGCGTAAATATTTAATTATAATAGGTATTATAATATAATAATATATAATTTAATAATAATATAAAAAAAACTCATTCAAAGATATTAATTTTGAAAAATTGAAAGAGAACGAATTTTAAAAACGTAATGAAGAAGAAGAGAATAAAAGTAATTATTTGATCTAATTTTAATTAATATTTTAATTAAATCATTATTGAGAAAAATTATTAAAAAAGCGAATTTAAAAAATAAGTCATTTTTTTTAATATTACCCTATATAGAACTCTCTTTCCGCACATGCAATAGGCACACCCTCCAAACCCTAAAAGGCTCAAATCCAAACTAAACCGAAGCCAACCGCAATGAAGCCCAAACTTAAACCAAAACCCAAAAAAGACAGAGTAACCATTCACAATTGCACACCACACCACACCACACCACAAAGTCACAAACCAAGCCAATCCCTACCATAACTATTCATTCACCCAACTCATAACGTCTTCCCTACCTACCTTTTCACACTGCACATTACAAACACGGCAAAGGATTCGATGGTTACAAAACGTTTGCACTACTTAATAATTTTATAATAAAATATATTTTTTAAATTTTTTTAACAATTATTAAATAGTTTTTTTTAATTTAATTATAAATTAATCTCATATATTTTATTTAATTATAAAAAATTTTTTAATTTATAAATTATTATTTTATCAATCATCTATTATGTTTATTAACCATAAAAAATACAAATAATAACGAATTAGATCTTTTATTGATCGTAATAAAATTTTTTGTCATTCCAATCGATTAAAGTTTATATTTGATCCTTGACGTTCGTCCAGGAGTGTAAAATCGTGTTTCTTTCAGAATCAATCGATTGAATTTTAGGTTTCTCATAACTCAATCGATTGGACTACAGGTTATTATCACAAAACAATCGATTGAAAATTACAAGGCTGCAAAGTTTTCGCAAAATCAATCGATTGGTCATATTACCCAATCGATTGAACGATGACTAAAATGTGGGATTTTAATAATTCAATCGATTGAATGCTTGAAAATAACCTGAGGTCTCACAATTCAATCGATTGGTTGTGTTATCCAATCGATTGAATTCATCAAAACAATATGGATTTGTCAAATTCAATCGATTGGTTGTGCTACCAAATCGATTGAAGCTTCAAAGTAACTCAAAGTCTCACAATTCAATCGATTGGTTTTGTTACCCAATCGATTGAAGTTTGTACGTGACTCCAATTCAATCGATTGGTATGAGAATTCAATCGATTGGGAAGTGATGTAAATGTGTTTTTTTATTAATTCAATCGATTGGTAATGTAATCCAATCGATTGAAATTTGAAATTAGCTATCTATTAAACCCAAACCATGCGTATTCACTCTCTCAGTAAATTCATCGCCGAAATCTTGTTCGAATTCATTCTGTTCATCCATCGTATCTTGGTCACAAACTAGCTCTTTTTGTTGGTGGTTAATGTCATCGTCCTCCTGGTATTGCTCATTCTTCTCAGTGTCCGTAAATATACCTGACATCTTAAAAATGTCCAATGAAAAAAAATTCAGTACACTCCGTCTTATGACATTACAAAAAATAAATAGATTCTAATATAGCGAACAGGGACGGATCCAGAGAATTAATATGGAGGGGCCAAGTTTTAAATAATTTTTTTTATTCTATAAAAATAATTAACATATAGCTATTGGAGTTAGTTTTTTAAAAGATTTATTAATATATATAATTATAATTTTGTTGGCTAATTTTATTTTTAATACGATGATTACATAAAGAAAATATAACAATATCAATAGTATATTATAAAATTATAAAATACTAATAATTTATAGCGTGTTTAGTTAAAAATTATCACATATCTTATTAATTAAAATTAATTCTTTCAAAAGTTTTAAAAAATTTAAAAATAAATTATAAATTATTAATTATTTGAAAGACACAGTACTCTTATAGAATACAAGATATAAGATATTTTTATAAAATTTTTCTTTTAACAACGTAAATTTAGAAGAAAAATGTATCTTTTTTACAAGAAAATAATATTTAAAGTACATAATATGACTACCAAAATATAACTACGTAAGTTATTATTAATATAAAAATATGAATGTTAAATATATTAATATAAAAGAACAAATGATATTTTTTAAAAATAAATATAGAAATTATTACATAAAAACTAATTTGAAAGGTATAAAAACTTGAGGGTATGATATTTAATTAGTTAGGTAAAAAAATTAATGAATTAAATAATTAAGACATAAATTTATTATATAATGAACAATACTACATATAAAATTATTAAATTACAGAATATTTTTTTATTTTTTAAACACAAATCTTATATATAAATATAGTTTCTTAAAATTTTGGGAGGTCCAGGTCAGTACTCACCTCCTCTGGGTCCGTCCCTAATTGCTAGCTAATTAATATTAAAAAATATTAAAATTTATTTACTTTTTAGTATTTCTCAATGTCTGTGAATTAATAAAAGATAAAAAAAATACTTTTTCATTACACAATCAATTTCACGAATAAAGTTTCGAAACGAAGAATTGCAAAATTAGAGATTTTATTCACTAACCTCGATTTTGTAATCAAAATGATGGATTGTTTTCTGAACACTACAATGAGAAAATTGATTGGACCTTTACTGTTACTGTGATTATCAATTAATGATGAACAAATATTGGATATTAAATAGACGGATAAAAAATGAAGAAAAATTGAAAATTAAGTAGATGGATATCCTAAAGAAAAATAATGAAATTTTTTATAATCAAAGAGATTGATACACGATTCCAATGGTGGGATTGAATAATTGGTGATAGATTATTTATCAATTTATAATGTTAATATTAAGGAAAAGATAAGATTAGAGTATCTAAATCAAAATAAAGCCTTAAAATTGAGGATAGAATTTTAAAGATAAGATAGATGAATAATAAGATAATTTTTTTTAACGATAAGAAAATTTAAAACGACGTAATACACAATTCAATCGATTGGGTAGCACAACCAATCGATTGATTTTGGAAACCCATATTGTTTTGATGACTTCAATTGATTGGGTAACATAACCAATCAATTGAATTGTGAGACCTCGGGTTGTTTTGAAGCATTCAATCGATTGGGTAGTATAAGTAATCGATTGAATTATTAAAAACTCACATTTTAGTCATCGTTCAATCGATTGGATAATATGACCAATCGATTGATTTTGCGAAAACCTTGCAACCTTGCAATTTTCAATCTATTGTTTTGTGATAACAACCTCTAGTCCAATCGATTGAGTTATGGAAACCTAAAATTCAATCGATTGATTCTGAAAGAAACACGATTTCACACCCCTGGACGAACGTCAAGGATCAAATATAAACTTTAATATAATGTATACAAATATATATTAATTTTAAAAACTTTAAATTCTAGCCCTATAACGATAGAGAAGAAAATGGCTAGAATTTAGAATTCTCAAAATTAATATATATAATAAGAGTATTTTAGTCATTTTATATAATAGGGGTATTGTAGTCATTTTTTATAAAAAAATAATATTAATTTAGACGGATTCAAAATTTGATTTACTATTTTTCGGTCAAATTAATTTGTCTAATCTAATTTTGACAAAAAAACATAATTTAAGTGATTATATATGTTAACTTTTAATTATTAAAAAATATTTTAAAAAAAAAGACGTTTTATGTGTCTTTTTGAGCATCCCCATTTAAGTAATCTTCATGAATATTACTCATAATATTCATTGGTCTGTTTATTTGGATTTACTTATTGAATTTTCATCTTTTTTGTTAGTCATTGTGGTTTGGTAGGATTCCTATTTAGTTATTGCTGTAATTTATCTCTCCAAATGATCTAACTACACCTATTTTGGTTAGGTATAGTTCCACAAATCATTTTTATTCTCGTATATGATATTTATTAAAAAGTTGAACCACCTATATGTAGTTAAACTAAATCTTGAATCAAGCAAACTGAAGAGGTAAGCAACACTTGTGGAATTGTGTGAACTAAAGAACTTGTTCTTGTTGCTAATTAAAGCATTATTATTGCAGGGTTTTATGTACATATACTCAATGATGAGAGGTTCAGTAGCTTAAGGTGCAGGGTTAGGAGAACTGTATGAAGAGGCAATAGCAAGTGGATTCCTTCTTGTGATATCTCAGTTGGAAGGGAAAAGCATAATGCCAAAGATTGTGTGCAGTAGTGGTCTTATTTATTCCTTATGATCCAGAGACTCATTGGACATCATGGCTTCTGCCCATGTTTGTGGTTGCAAATATTGCAAATACTCCAGGGTAATAGTGTCGCCAGGTTCCTTGGCAGGATCTCTTTTCAGCTTCTTAGGGAGAATCCACTGCTTGGCCCTTCTTCAACGTAACACCTCTCACTTCCCTTCATTCTTTTTTTGCTTTTATTCAATCACTTGCTCTACTTGTTTCTATCTCATGCAAATTCCTCCAATTAGTGAAAATTTATATATTTCAAGTCAAGTACTTTTTGTTTTTATTCAAATTTCTAATTTCTTAGTTGCAAATCATTTTGAAGCAGAACCACAGAAATGGGTGAAGTAAGAATTCTCCTTACACTCTACTTTCATTCATTTTGTTTCTTTCTTTCTATTTCTTCATTTGGTTCATGCATTTAAATTAAATGAGGTTTTGTGTTTTGGTGTTATAGAAGAAGAAGAAGGAGGAGGAGGAGGAAAAGAAAGAATAGAGCAAAAAAGAGGAAGAGGAGAAGGAGAATAAAGAAAAGAAGGAAAAAGAGTCTCCAGCAGAAGAAATAGTACTTAAGGTTGATATGCATTGTGAAGCTTGTGCAAGGAAAGTTGTAAAAGCATTGAAAGGCTTTCAAGGTCACTCATTTTCTTCTTATTCTTCTTCTTTTTCTTTTTTCTTTTAAATAAATGTTTAATCCTATATTGCAATTATAAGCAAAATTATTTGAATTCAGTTATTTACTCTATGGATGAACAAATTAAAGTGGAGCATTATTCTGCTGTAGTTTTTTAATGGGTTTGTGTCAGCTTGCTAGTACTCTTTTTTCATAGTTGTATGTTTCTTTTTTACCTCTTTCTTTAATTTACTTGTTAAGAGGGGATCTACTTTCCATTATTGATTTTGAATTTCACAACATAAATGGTGAAATAAGTTTGTCATGTGTGCTTTATTCTGAACTTTTTACAGGTCAATTTTCACATGTTTTATTCATTCAAATAAATACAATGTTCATCATTGCATTTAGATTCATTGTTAGCAAAGGAATGATCAAAGGATATCCATATCTAAAGATTAAGCTAAGGTGGTAGAAAAGATCAATAATAGTAAAAAAAAAAAGTAGTATCTTATATTATAAATGCTTTAAACTGATTTGAATTTTGAAAAAAGAAACATCACTCATCTTTTTCTAGAATTTCAATTAAATTAAATCAAATTAGTTAAATGTCTTAAAATAAAATAATAATAGATTTGGACAAAATATTTGTAATGTTTGGGGAAAATAGGAGTGGAGGAGGTGAGTGCAGATAGCAAGGGGAGCAAAGTGGTGGTGAAAGGAAAGGAAGCTGACCCCATGAAAGTGGTTGAGAGGCTTCAAAAGAAAAGTGGTAAAAAAGTAGAGTTCATTTCACCTTTGCCTAAACCTCAACAAGAAGAACAGGGGAAAAAGGAAGAACCACCCAAAAAAGAAGAGCCTCTGCAACCACCTCAAGAGAACAAAGATCAGGTACTTCAATTTATTCATTCTCTTTGTCATCTACTAACCTTTCTCTATGATGTTAACATTGTTACTAAAATTAGAAATGTGTATAGCATATGTTTACTTGAGGTGCTTGATAGAGTTGCTAGATAAAGCTATAGAGAAAAATCGTCTCTGTTTGATGAATTTAGATGGGGTTATAGGCCAAGTGACTACTCAAGATGGGGTTCCTCAGATGATGATAATGGCCTTGGAGATTCACCCAACACAACGTTTTCGCCAGCTGCCTCTAATGAAGATGGATATGGAATGGCAGGGAGGTCAAGGTATTGTGTTGTTGCAAGCAAGCAAATGGTAGGAGTATTTCTTACCATATGGGTTTTACATATTTGATGCTTCCATGCATATTCAAGTACTTTCTGTATCCCTTGTTCATATATAATCATATATGCTCACATTTATTGCTTCTAAAGCATAACTTATGTACCTAAAATTAAAGTTTATTCAGGCTAAGTATTCATCCTGAAAATATAAGCTATTTTGCATCTTTCTATGATATAATCATGAAGTCCTTTGTGTCATTACAATTACAATGAATTTTCCACCTGAGTTAGAAACCTTACATGCATGATGCAACCTATTACTGATCAGAAAACTGGTCAAACAAGAACAAGTCACTTTGAACAAAAACTGGTCAGAAACCTTCATAATCTCCTACATTAAACCCTTTTTTTTTTATCATTTGTCGAAGTAAATGCTCAGCGAGTTTAAGTCTCCTTTCTTTCTTGTCCAACCTAGCTTTAAGGTAAGCATTCTCTTCTTGCATTTTCCTCATTATTTCTTTATGTTCTGTCACTCGCAACCACTCAGATGCTTGAGAATTAGAGCCATGAAAACTGAGTCTTTTGTCAACTACAGTCGACTCTAGTCCAAGTCCATAAATTTTTCCTTTTTTAGATCCAGCTATTTCTTGCCACACATCCGTCTCATCTGGTGCATTACTTCCTTCTTCAGATGTTTTTTGTATAACCTGTTCCATAGCATTCTTAAATTCACCCTGCCATGCATGCAGAAAATTAATGTATATGTTAAGTGCTCAACTACAAAGCTCAAAGACTCAATGAAAATTAAATTCATCCTGCCATCTTTGAAAACTAAAAATAAAGCATGTTAAGTAACAATTACAAAGCTCAAAGACTCATTAAGTTCTTGGAGGATTCGGTCAAATAAACAGTTTAGAGTTCACGGTTGCTAATGATAAATGTCAACAGTCATGGGAATTAGTTAGATACTCCACCTATAAAGATAAAGAAAAACAAGTTGCATAGAATCAAAACACTGGATTAGCTATGAGCATCACTATACTCATGTTATCGCACAGAATCATAAATGTTCTTTGGTGGTTGATGTTTAACTCCTAAACAAAATATTTTTGCCAAACTAATTTTACTTTAACTAATTTCAGGATGGAAGAGTCATATGCAATTCACTACCAAAATATGGAAATGGAAGTGAAGCAGGAAATGAGAAAGGGTACCTGGTGGGAATGACAACTTGCTACCCTCAACCTGGCTCTATCAAGATCTCTAGTGGTGAAGTTTTGACTTTGGAGGTTGACTACAGCAAACACTAAGCTGCATAGTGGTGTTATGGGACTTTTCTACTTCCTTGTTGCTGATGACCTCCCACATCACAAGAACTAAAACTCATCTCATTTAATTGTTTATATCTTCTATGATATTATTTTAGCATGCCATATGATTTTATAATAAGTTATGGGGTGGGACTTGTAACTAGTAAATAAATGCATATATTCTTTGCGAAGAAGAATATATAATTGTGTTTGTGTGATTTTAGATTACTGTCTATGTAATATGTTCTCTTCCTACAATTAATAACAAATAACAGTAATTATGAATATGGCTGATTTTATATTACTAACATGATATTTTCATTCCCTCTTATATTTATAGTTTAATTACAACTTGCAAGGCCTCTCTCTATTGGAATTTCCAAAAGGATGTTACAACTAATGCACATCAGCACCAATACAATATGATATATTTGCATTCCCTATAAATATTACAACTACAGAGGGGGCATATATGTTGATAAAAAATAACAGAACAGCCTTATGAGCTGAAACACTAGCCCTAATGCAATATTAAAATAATATATACAGAGGGAGAGATATATATTTTGATTAAGATAGACTCACCTCAACATATTTTGATTTCTTATCCACCCATGTCTCATCCTTGTGTTTGTGGGTCTTCGCAAACAATTCTAACAGTGTTGGAGTCCTCTTTAATGATTTTTTCTACCAAACATATAAATTAAAAAACCCATGAGTATCAACTACCAATTGAAGTGTATAAAATTATAACATAAAATATCTAAGTTTTTCTATAACAGCACCATATTAGTTTTGTGTTGGCTAATGGAAATTGGGCCAGCAGTATGAAGAGACGCTCCAAATCCGCCGCAATCAGATGCTCGATTTGACTTGCCTTGCGCGCTCTTTTTTAGAAACCCAGTGTCAGCATTCCAATAAGTACAGAGCGAATCCCACACATCATCTTCTATCCATTGAGGTTTGACACGACTTTTACGAGCTTTTCCCAACAAACTTTTTAGTAATGCCACACCTCGCCTCTCAAAATTTTTTCGAGCCCAATAAAGATCTGGAGGAAAAAACTGATGTTGGCTCTGGATAATCAACACAAGCAAGAATAGTTATAAGTTGATATATATTATATTTTTCAAACTTAGAACTAATTCTTAATCTACCAAAGATTAAATGTTTCTCTAAAACCTACTTTGAACTTTTCCCACCAAGATTTCCTAGTAGCATCTGGTATCTTTTTCCACGAAGGCCACGGCTGAGAGTAATGCTCTTTAATGATATCCGAAATTGCACGAGCCGCGGTAAGTGAAGGTAAAAATCTGTAGATATTACTTAATATCAATCGGAATACAATATAAGAGGTTAACTTCAAAAAATAAAATTATTGTAGTCTTGTATGGTGTTAAGGAAGTAAACTTAGAATGATAAGGCCCTGTTCTAATAGTAAAAACAGAATAAATTTATCCTAAATCCCAAAAAATTGTTAAGGAAGTAAATCTATCCCCACAAAACACAAAACAAAATCTGTTGATGACAACAGATCAAGCACCAAAGGAGTGAAATCTTCTTATAGTGGACATCAATAAATTAATGAACAATGGTATATTACAAAGCAGTTTGTCATTGTTAAATGTTAAAATATATTAAAAAATACAAAACTAGGGGGAACTCGAGTCATTTGTAATTACCAAAAAATGCTATAATACCCTTAAAAACTACTAATAACTAATCAGAAATATATATCATTGATATTGAGATATAATAATAACTAATAAGACCCATTCAAAACAAATTAATAAAGATTTTCAGGATCTATTTATTTTTTAAGAAATAATAATTAATTTCTTATTCAATCATTATATTCTTTATTATTTATATCTGAATAAGTATCTATTTTCTTATTCTATTAATAAGTAGTTTAATTGTTATGTACATTTATTCTATATTAACATACCCTTCTCCTGCCAAGTCCAGTTTTAGCTTCCATTGACTTGTCTCAACATTTTAAGACGCGTGTAATGAGGGAAGTGTATTAGACATCTGCATAATTTCAAATAAACTAAGCACAAACATGTATTACTAAATCAAATAAATGGTTTTTCAGGAAAATACCCTTTTGGAAGTTCCAGAATCATCTTCCACCACCCAAGTAGCTTTGGAGCAATAAGGTCTCAGCACTCGATTCCTATAGAAAGAACGATTAAACAATCAGCCCCTAAGAGGCTGAGACAAACAGAAAGAAAGGAAGAGGAAGAAGACAACTTACCTGAGAGGAAGACAACGAATGGCCCACATCTTTGAAGAAGATGACGGAAGTCTTAATACCCTCTGCAAAATTAATTAATTCTGTTTTACAAACTGGCTACTAGGTCCGAAGAAAAATTTGGCATACTTACTAATTGATATTTACAATATTTTCTCAAAATATCCACAACTAATAAAAGAAAGTGACTATTTTCTTGGATCGATGCAAAGCTTCATTATAAATGTCAATACATAGTAAGCAGGGCACCACTTACTAGCCCACAATTATAAAATACAGTGATCTAACTGCTAAAGAAAATGGAATAACATAAGTCTGATGCAATTAGAATAGAAGCAAGCATGCAGATAATCTTTATTAGAATCTGCAGAGTTTGTGCAATTAAAGGAACATGTTCATTATATTATATAGGAAAGAACTGATACAGTATCATCTTCTAGTTAGAGAGTTCCACGGTAGCATTGTATGCCGAAAAAGGTTCTGGTGATTGGTGAAGGAAAAGAATAATGAGTTGAACACTCAGTCCAAAACAAATATTTCAACAATAAACAAATCACATTATTGAAGGTTGATGTCTAACAAGACCTAATTTCTAACAAGGTTGATGTTCAATCACACACTTCACAGCCTAACTGCTACTGAATTGGTACAGTTTCTCACATAATTCTAACAATTAAAAACACCAAAATATAAGTGTTCATACTTCATACTGCATTGTTTGAAGAAAAACAAAAAGATAAACAGTGGCTTTTGTGTGTAATTAGTACAAATAACCTCAGAAAATCAAAAATCAAAATCATGAATCCAGCAAATAAATAAATCATGAACAGATAACAAATCAATCAAAATTTTGAATCCAGCAAACAAATAAATCAAAAAATTAGGCACAGAAAATCAGAAGGCAACAAAATAAATTGAAATCAGTAAATCAAGCAATTGAAATCAGTAAATCAAGCAGGCAGCAAATAAATCGAAATCACAAATTCAAGAAGGCAGCAAAATAAATTGAAATCAGTAAATCAAGCAGGCAGCAAATAAATCAAAATCACAAATTCAAGAAGGCAGCAAAATAAATTGAAATCAGTTCAAGCAGGCAGCAAATAAATCGAAATCACAAATTCAAGAAGGCAGCAAAATAAATCGAAATCAGTAAAAAATCAAGCACAGAACTCATAATCAGAACTCAGAAGGCAACAAGTTCAAGCACAGAACTCATAATCAGAACTCAGAAGGCAGCAAGTTCAGACGGAGGCGAGATCAGAAAATCAAAATCAAGAAGCATAGAACTCATAAATCATAATCAGAACTCAGAAGGCAGCAACTTCAAGCATAGAACCTCAGAAGCAGGAAGAACCAGAAGGCAGCAAATAAATCAAGAACAGAGTACCGGCGGCGAGTGAGGACGCGGTGTCGGCGACGCCCCAACGAGTTGGCGAGCTCGGCGACGTTCAGCAACGGCAAATGAGGAGGCGGGCTCGGCGAGCTCGGGGACGTTCGGCGACGGCAATGAGGAGGCGGGCTCGGCGAGAAGCAGAACGCGGTGGTGGTTGCGGCCCTCAACGTCGGCGCTGCTGTGGATGGGTGTGGGTGGCTCCGTGGCTGCTTGCTTGGGTGGCTCGGTGGTGAATCTGGAGCTTGGTGGGTGAATGCACTGGAAAGGGGAAACTGGAAAGTGGAATGGAAACTGATTAGCGTTGCTGTGGGTTACACGATCTCCTTTTTCTTCTTTCCTTTTTTTTTTTTTTTAAAAAAGCCAAAACATACTCATTCACATCCAGATCATGAATGTTTGGAACTCATATTATGCAAGGAGACATTTTTGCTAATTCGAATTGAAGGATAATATAAAATCGGGTTTATTTCCGGCATTATATCCATAATTAGCGCATTTATCATAATTAAAAGCTCCAACTCCGTATCAAGGTCACGGTCGATTTCGTCACTATCATCAATATATTGCAAACCATAATTTAAAATATAGTTTAGTGTATAAAATAATGAATGAGAAATAATATTTTTTAATTTTTTTTGTATAGTTTCATTCTTTCACTTAAAATTTTTTTTCTTTCTTATTTTATAGTTTTAGATTTGAGTTTTATTCCTAACTTTGAAAAAAAAATAATAAATCATGTGAAATTGTTCTATTAAGAAATAATAGAAAAAGATCTTAATATCCAATAGAATAAATTATTCGGAGTTAAAATGTCTTTTTTTCGTATTGTTAGAGAATAAGTTGTCATTTAATTTAAATAAATGAGTAAATTACCAATTATATTCCCGAATTTGTAAAACGCTGACAAAAATAACTCTAATATTTGATAACGACAATCATACCTTCGAAAAATTTAAAAACGCTACAAATCTGACAATCCGTGATGAGAAGCCTTCTCCGTTTAACAGAACTTGGTGATGTGTCAAATGGAAGTCCAACGTGACCTCCATATTAGGCTTCTCAACCTTTTCTCCCTTATTTAGAATCGTGAAAGAACGTTTTCCCCAAATTGAGCATAAAGCAAAACCCTAACCATTGGCATGCATGGTGGAAGCTCAGTCATGTCAAGTTATAATCGAAGGACACAGAATATGGAAAATAGTGGATCTGAAGGGCTCGAAGAACATGTGAGCAAGTCGTATGATGGCACATGCTTCTGCCGTCTTCAGGTGGTGGCGTTGAAGTCGAAGATGAGGAGAAACCCAGGAAGATGGTTCTTCAGGTGTCCTCTGTGGAAGGTAAGCATGATTTTTCTGCTTCATTTGTTCCCCCGTTTGACAATTGAGCTTGATGAATGATATTTGTGTTGGGCAGACGAAGAACACTGGGTGCCGTTATTTTCAATGGATGGACGAAACAAATGAGGAATCTGCTGGGGTGGAGGAATGCTCTAAGAATGGCACAGTAGTATGCAATGCATGTGGAGTATTGGAAGGGAGGTTTACCAGTGTTGAGAGTGAGACGACACAGAGAGATCGAAAGATGTTGATAGAGCAGATGAAGAGAGTTGAATTGCTTCTATGTTTCGTACTGGGTGGACTTGTACTGAGTTTGAGTATGAGTTTGATGTGTTTGGTTAGATAGGACAAGGGATGCATGCAGGACAGGGTTTATTGATGAATGTTATGTGTTATTGTTGCATAGAATTTATGTTGACATTGCTGTGCCTATTTGATTACTTGTTAATGAATTAGAGCTGTGTCTAGAATTTATGTTGACATCAGTAAGAAAAGCATGAATGGAGTGAAGTGCAACTAACTAAAAAGGCAACTCAGATGTGTTAAATAAGTTCAAATAGACCTAAGAAATCAAAATTGGTAAAAGCACAACATAAAAACCAAAACAACTGGTCTGCATAACATTACGCATTAACTAGATATCAGCATAACATTTCAGTCTTCATACCAGACACCAAAATAAACAAATTGTCCAACAAAGGGCAATAACCAACCATACTAAATATCAGCATACAACCCAAAAACTAGATAAAGTCATAACTAAATACCAACCATACTAAATATCAACATACAACCCAAAATACTCAAATTGTCCAACAAAGGGCAACTAAATATCAAGTTATAACAAAAGTCATAATCAGCTTAAACACAACACATCAAAACACCATCATCATACCTCCATATTCAAACCCCAAATGACTGATAATAAGAACAACGGAAACATAAAATGCTTACCAAAATCTTCGTTGTTCTACGACGATTTCTTCACTCCGTATCAACGCCAAACGTGACACTGCATGTGACGTTACCAAATCCAAGAGACGGATATAAAGCGACAGCAGACGAAGCCAAACAGAGACCACCCCCAAGAAACTCTTCAGTTTCGCGCGTCCAACATCCTCTTGGTTAAATATGGTCTTTCACTAAAAGGTTAATCTAGTAATTTCATTTGAATTGGCCAATTAGGGTTTGATAAATTAGGGATATAGGAAGAAAAGGGATTGAGAAGCCTAATACGGAGGTCACGTTGGACTTCCCTTTGACACATCACCAAGCTCCGTTAAACGGAGAAGGCTTCTCCTAACGGATGGTCAGATTTGTACCGTTTTTAATTTTTTCGAGGATATGATTGCCATTATCAAATATTAGGGTTATTTTTGTTAGCGTTTTACAATTTCGGGGGCATAATTAGTAATTTATTCTAAACAAATAGATAGAGGTCAAATCTTCTTTCATCACTTTGTATCTTAAATAATGAGTTATGAGGAACAAAATTGTTCGTTTCGTTTTAGGATCATTTTTGGAGCGACCAAAATAATATTGCAACTAGCACTGGTCTGACTAATAATAAGGAATCAATTTCTTTTTGGTCAACAAAAAAAAAATCATATATAGAAGTATAGTAGATGAGATGGTGTACTTGTGTATGAAAAAAGTTTGTCAGTGAATATGAATAATTGTGACTAACTGACTAAGTACAAAGCTTTTATGCAAGAGTAATAAGGGGACTTACTAACACAGACAAGTCTATTTTACTGTTAAAAAGATGGATGGAATTCTTACGTACAGTGGATATGCAAATTTTAAACCTTGACTTGAGGCAGGGTAAACTTAACATGGCGAGGCGAATGAAGCTATTCCCTTACCGAAAACATAGTGAAGCCAAAGGTCAATGCCAATCTCCTATCTTAGAAAGGGCAAGATTCTTCTTGTCTCGCAGATCCAAGAAATTATTGGATGTTTGTCGGTTTGCTACTAGCTAATACAACTTAATTGCATTTTTGTAACTTTCTAAATTTTAATAATTATATGTCAGAATAATAATACATGACAATACAATGTATTATTTTTCTTAGCAGTTAATTATTAATATTTAAAATATTAATTAAAAATATAATATTAAACTAATAAATTAAAATAAAGAATACACAATAGATATATAAAATTTACACTAACAAATTATAACTCAAATATCATAATTTTTTTTATTCTCACCTAAATTTTAAATTCTAATTTTACTCCTAACTTTAAAAAAAAAATACGAAACTTGCTATGTAGTTTAGTGTTGTATGATTGTATCATTTTAGAGTTAAAGTAAGTTATATTAATTCAGTTTTAAAAGATGAGTCCCGCTAGGGATACAATGAAATATCTATACAATGGCTACAATGGACTGTTTATAAGGCCCAATCTAATTTAAAAGAAGAAATTAACCCATCAATAATCCTAATCTAATGTGGCTGTTTTGTTTACCACACCACACATTTTATGCTAATTACACTTTTTCTCCCAAATCCCAAACCATTAGGTTGTCAACGTTTCACTCCCCATCCAAAACCCTCCAAATTGCTGAACAGACCGGCGAACCACGAAGACCCGTTTGCGCCGCAACCTTGAACCGTGGAAGGCGAACAGGAAACGGAAACGACCTCATCGCAGCCCTCAAGGATGGCGCCTGGCTGTCGTTGAACACCCCGCTGTCACCGCCACCCAGCCCCTCCGAGCTCCGCCTCCGATCAGAACTGAAGGCAAAGGAGCGCTCACGGCAGAAAGCAGCAGCCGCACCTCTCTACTCGCGTGGTCGCCGTCATCCGCGAGTAGCTGCGCATCCAAACCTGCGAAACCAGCCGCAAGCTCCTCAACGGGTCACCGGAAACACAGCAAACATCACTGGAAGAATCCTAACCATCCAATGTAAGTAGGTGGAGTTGTTCATTTTTCGAATGGTAATCGTTGTTGCATGTAGTATCATAGATGGATTTTGTTGATGATATGAGTGATTAACCATGGTGAGAAAGCATTAGGTGCGATTGTAGCATCCCGGCAACTGTGGACTCTGTAGTTAGTTAAGGCTGTTGCAATTCATGATGGTTTACCATGGTGAGAAAGCATTTGTCGGATGGTTATTCTAGTAGGATATTGGATGGTTAGTCTTGCAATTTTGAAATATTTTCGACAATTTCCGATACTAACTATGTTGCTCGTGTGAATGTAACCAAAGAATGACCTGAACTTTATGATATTGCTTTGTAATGAAAGTAAAATAATTTTCTTCTCAGGTCTGGATCGTTTGAGGTTAGTGGGTTGATTTGTTGATGTGATGATATCTGTTTCTCTTGCTACTAGCTGTACATGCACTGAATCTAGCTGAGGTGTTTGATTGTTCATAGTGAAGAACTCTATTGTTGCAATGTCATTGTGTTGGAACTTGTAGAAGAAATTGTTATTATAGATGGTTGCAATGAATTTAGCATGTTCCTGGATGTTTGGTTTCTATTGAAATTATTCAGTTGTTTTTGCTTTAGATATGAGTATCATAACTGCATACCCATATTATAATTCTATGTTTTCAATAATGTTAGGCACTGAACTTGAACCCCAACAACAATTTGACACATCCAACAAGTTAATCAAATCCTTAAAACATAATTTCACTCCTGATTTGGTGAATAGCGGGAAAGCTTTACCTGATGAAGAGACTCTACTTTTGGCTTCATGTAACTATGAAACTAACACTAAATGGGGTCAAGAGGTAATAAAGATTAAGAATATCTATGTTTTTTTTCGATTAACACAGTGCCTTTCAGTGTGCTTATTCCTTATTGCAGATTGGATTCTTGTATGGTACTGTATGTGAAGATGTTCACACTGAATTCATGCTGAATTGCAATGGTCGAAATTCAGTTTTTTGTGATCCAGCTAAGCCACAGTTCCTTCGAAACAGTACAACTAACCTGAATGAATTGCTAATTCAAGGAACAAGATGGGGTTCTGGTCTGCTTGACATTGGTTGAAGCATGTTCTGGCCTCTTATACATGGATTTTAATCAAGAATGTAATAATTGAATAAAAGTTCTTAATTTATTAGATGTTTATTATCAACTAAAGTGGATGTTCATTTTACTATGTATGTAGATGGTTCGTGCAGAGAGTGAGAAGGATTATTCCTCCTACTACTTGATGCATTGTGACAAAGATGGCCTAACAGCTAATGATGTTTTGGAAATGGAGCTTCAGGATATGCCCAAAGAGGCAAAGTGCTGGATAAAGGAGACAACTCAATCATGCTCCACAGTAGCAGTTCTTGTTGCCACAGTTGTCTTT